>NW_020837969.1:32737960-32796208 GCF_003676395.1 Aethalodelphis obliquidens | reverse complement strand
TATGGTTATTGAAGGGGAAACAGGGCGGGGGGGGGCGGGGGGGGAGATAAATTAGAAGTGTGGGATTAACAGATTCACACTACTATATATAAAATAGATAAACAAGGACCTACTGTGTAGCACAGGGAACTATACTCAATATCTTGTAATAACCCACAATGGAAAAGAATCTGAAAAAGAATATATGCATAACTGAGTCACTTTGCTGTACACCTGAAATACTATACTTCAATTAAAAAATTCTAATTATAAGATTGAAAAAAAAAAGAAACCAAGATGGGATCATGTATGCCAGAATGTGGAGACTAGACTTTAATCTTTAGGTGCTGTAGGGTCACTGGAAGATTTCACATAGCCAAGTGACATTTTTCAATTTTCCTTTAGTAAAATCACTCTAGCAGCACTACAAAGAATGAATTTTTGTTTTGTGGGAGGTGTTAGAAAGTGGGCTGAAAGCAGGGAGACCATTTTAAAAACTAAGGCAAGACGGGCTTCCCTGGTGGCGCAGTGGTTGAGAGTCCGCCTGCCGATGCAGGGGACACGGGTTCGTGCCCCGGTCCGGGAGGATCTCACATGCCGCGGAGCGGCTGGGCCCGTGAACCATGGCCGCTGAGCCTGCGCGTCCGGAGCCTGTGCTCCGCAACGGGAGAGACCACAGCAGTGAGAGGCCCGCGTACCGCAAAAAAAAAAAAAAAAAAAAAAAAAAAAAAAATTAAAATGTAGAAAATAGGGAGGGAGTGAAGAAGATGCAGGGGTCCAGCACAATCACTAACCTCCAGTTCATAGGACTTAGTGGAAGGCAATGCTAATACTTGAAATCAAAAATATACAAGTAACAGGTTTGGGGGAGGGGAGATAATAAAGTCAGTGTTTCTGAGGTAATGGGATATGTTTACCACAGGTAGATATACAAATTTGAAATTTAGGGATAAAAATGTAGATTTATGAGCCAGCCACATAAAGATGACAGTCCATGTACATCAACCATGAGAAAAAAAAAAGAATTTCCCTTCAATTTCATAAAATATACATTCTACTTTGAGTGCCCATGGAAAAAGTATAGGCCCATTTCAGATATTAAAATAATGTAAAAATATCAAATAAAATATTAGCTGATTTTCAGAACAAAAAATTATATGGCAGTGAAACTACTCTGTACAATACTATAATGGTGGATACACGTTATTACACATTTGTCCAAACTTACAGAATGTACAACACCTAGGGGGAAGCCTGATGTAACCTATGGCCTCTGGATGATAATGATGTGCAGTGTAGGATCATCAGTTATAACAAGTGTACCGTCTGGTGGGGATGTTGGTGGTGGGGGAGGTGACACATGTGTGGGGGCAGGGGGTCTCTGGGACATCTCTGCACCTTCTGCCCAACTTTTCTGTGAGCCCAAAACTGCTTTAAAAAGTAAAGTCTATTTTTAAAAATCTTGAGCAAGTAGAGTTTATCCTAGCAATACCAGAACAGCTTAACACCGGAAAAATCTAACAGTGCAATTTCTCACTATAATGGGATAAAGGAAAAAATACATCACATGATAATCTCAATATATAAATAAAAAGCATTTGATAAAGTTCAAACCAATTTATGGTTTTAAAAGGACTCAGAAAACTGAACAGTAGAAAATATTCTTCACTTGACAAAGACTCTCTGATAAAAGCCTAGGGTAAACGCTCTTTTTGACAGGGAAACTTTAGTCTCAGAAGAGGGCAGAGATGTCCACTATCATCACAACTGTACAAACAGTACTGGAGATCCTAGCCAATGCAGTAAGACAGGAGAAAGAAATAAAAGGCATCAGGATTAGAAGGGAAAAGACAAAGCCATAATTATTTGCAACTAAAAATAACTTTTATACAGATAACACAATAGAGTCAAGATAAACTATTATAACTCATAAAAGTCCAGTAAGGTTCTCAGATACACAATTGACTTATAAACATTAATTAATACTTTCCCATGAGTAACAGCCAGTAAAAAAAAAAAAATTGTAGAAGTAAAATATATTGGAAAAAATGACATAAGTTAGGGGCTTCCCTGGTGGCACAGTGGTTGAGAATCTGTCTGCCAACGCAGGGGACACGGGTTAGAGCCCTGGTCTGGGAAGATCCCACATGCCGCGGAGCAACTAGGCCTGTGAGCCACAACTACTGAGCCTGCGCATCTGGAGCTTGTGCTCCGCAACAAGAGAGGCCATGACAGTGAGAGGCCTGCGAGCCGTGATGAAGGGTGGCCCCCGCTCACTGCAACTAGAGAAAGCCCACACACAGAAATGAAGACCCAACACAGCCAAAATTAAATAAATAATTTTTAAAAAAATGACCTAAGTTACAATAGAACAAAACAACAAACTGTCTAGACATTTTTTTAACGCACAACATCTACATGGGGAAAATATTTAAGTCATTTAAAAGCTTTACAGAAGACCTGAATAAATGGACAGATACAATACAGGGATGAATCTCACAGCCATATGTTGAGGGAAAGAAGTCAGACACCAAAGAGTATATACTATGTGACTACATTTATATGAAGTGCAAATAGGCAAAACTAATCTACAGTGAGAGAAGTCAGAATACTGGTTCCCTCATAAGGATCAGAGCAGAAATAAATGAAATAGAAATGAAGAAAACAATAGCAAAGATCAATAAAACTAAAAGCTGGTTTTCTGAGAAGATAAACAAAACTGATAAACCTTTAGCCAGACGCATCAAGAAAAAAAAGGAGAGGACGCAAATCAATAAAATTAGAAATGAAAAAGGAGAAATCACAACTGACACCACAGAAATACAAAAGATTATAAGAGACTACTACAAACAAAAATATGCCAATAAAATGGACAACCACACAGAAATGGACAAATTATTGGAAAGGTACAATTTTCCAACAGTGAACCAGAAGAATTAGAAAAATATAAACAGACCTATCACAAGTAATGAAATTGAAACTGTAATTAAAAATCTTCTAACAAACAAAAGTCCAGGACCAGATGGCTTCACAGGTGAATTCTATCAAACATTTACAGAAGGGCTAACACCCATCCTTCTCAAACTCTTCCAAAAAACTGCAGAGGGAGGAACACTCCCAAATTTGTTCTACAAGGCCACCATCACCCTGATACCAAAACTAGACAAAGATATCACAAAAAAAGAAAATTACAGACCAATATCACTGATGAATATACAGGCAAAAATCCTCAACAAAATACTAGCAAACAGAATCCAACAACACATTAAAAGGATCATGCACCATGATCAAGTGGGATTTATCCCAGGAATGCAAGGATTCTTCAATATATGCAAATCAATCAATGTGATACATCATATTAACAAATTAAGGAATAAAATCTATATGATCATCTTGATAGAGGCAGAAAAAGCTTTTGACAAAATTCAACACTGATTTACGATAAAACCTCTCCAGAAAATGGGCATAGAGGGAACCTGCCTCAACATAATAAAGGCCATATATGACAAAATCCACAGCAAACATCATTGTCAATGATGAAAAACTGAAAGCATTTCCACTAAGATCAGGAACAAGACAAGGAGGTCCACTCTTGCCACTCTTACTCAACATAGCTTTGGAAGTCCTAGCCATGGCAATCAGAGAAGAAAAAGAAATAAAAGGAATACAAATTGGAAAAGAAGAAGTAAAACTGTCACTGTTTGCCAATGACATGATACTATACATAGAAAATCCTAAAGATGCCCCCAGAAAACTACTAGAACTAATCAATGAATTTGGTAAAGTTGCAGGATACAAAATTAATGCACAGAAATCTCTTGCATTCCTATACATTAACAAGGAAAAATCAGAAAGAGAAATTAAGGAAACAATTTCATTTACTATCGTAACAAAAAGAATAAAATACCTAGGAATAAACCTACCTAAGGAGGCAAAAGACCTATACTCAGAAAACTATAAAACACTGATGAAAGAAATCAAAGATGACATAAACAGATGGAGAAATATACCATGTTCTTGGACAGGAAGAATCAATATTGTGAAAATGACTATACCACCCAAAGCAATCTACAGATTCAATGCAATCCTTATCAAATAACCAATGGCATTCTTCACAGAATTAGAACAAAAAATTTTACAATTTGTATAGAAACAGAAAAGACCCCAAATAGCCAAAGCAATCTTGAGAAAGAAAAACGGAGCTGGAGGAATAAGGATCCCCGACTTCAAACTATACTACAAAGCTACAGTAATCAAGACAGTATGGTATTGGCACAAAACCAGAAATATAGATCAATGGTACAGGATAGAAAGTCCAGAGATAAACCCACGCACCTATGGTCATCTAATTTATGACAAAGGAGGCAAGAACATAAAATGGAGAAAAGACAGCCTCTTCAATAAGTGGTGCTGGGAAAACTGGACAGCTACATGTAAAAGAATGAAATTAGAACACTTCCTAACACCACACACAAAAATAAACTCAAAATGGATTAAAGACCTAAATGTAAGGCCAGACACTATAAAACCCTTAGAGGAGGGCTTCCCTGGTGGCGCAGTGGTTGAGAGTCCACCTGCCGATGCAGGGGACACGGGTTCGTGCCCCTGTCCGGGAAGATCCCACATGCCACGGAATGGCTGGGCCCGTGAGCCATGGCCGCTGAGTCTGCGCGTCCAGAGCCTGTGCTCCACAACGGGAGAGGCCATAGCAGTGAGAGGCCCGCGTACTGAAAAAAAAAGAAAAGAAAAGAAAAAAAAACTCTTAGAGGAAAACATAGGAAAAACACTCTTTGACATAAACCACAGCAAGATCTTTTTTGACCCACCTCCTAGAGTAATGAAAATAAAAACAAAAATAAACAAATGGAACCTACTTAAACTTCAAAGCTTTTGCACAGCAAAGGAAACCATAAACAAGACGAAAAGACAACCCACAGAATGGGAGAAAATATTTGCAAACGAAGCAACAGACAAAGGATTAATCTCTAAAGTATACAAACAACTCATGTAGCTCAATTTCAAAAAAAACCAAACAACCCAATTAAAAAATGGGTGGAAGACCTAAGTAGACACTTCACCAAAGAAGACATACAGACGGCCAAGAGGCGCATAATAAGCTGCTCAACATCACTAATTATTAAAGAAATGTGAATCAAAAGTGCAATGTGTTATCATCTCACACCAGTCAGAATGGCCATCATCAAAAAATCTACAAACAATAAACGCTGGAGAGGGTGTGGAGAAAAGGGAACCCTCATGCATTGTTGGTGGGAATGTAAATTGATACAGCCACTGTGGAGAACAGTATGGAGGTTCCTTATAAAACTAAACAGAACTACCATATGACACAGCAATCCCACTACTGGGCATATACCCTGAGAAAACCATAATTTAAAAGGACACATGTACCTCAATGCTCATTGCAGCACTATTTACAATAGCTAGGACATGAAAACAACCTAAATGCCCAATGACAGATGAATGGATAAAGATGATACATATATACAATGGAATATTACTCAGCCATAAAAAGGAATGAAATTGGGTCATTTGTAGTGAGGTGGATGGATCTAGAGTCTGTCATACAGAGTGAAGTAAGTCATAAAGAGAAAAACAGTTATTGTATATTAACGCATATATATGGAATCTAGAAAAATGGTACAGATGAACCTATTTGCAGGGCAGGAAGAGAGATGTAGATAGAGTGAAGGGACATGTGGACACAGGGTGGGAAGGGGAGGGTGGGACGAACTGGGAGATTAGGATTGACATATATGCACTACCATGCATAAAATAGATAGCTAGTGGGAACCTGCTATAAAGCACAGGAAGCTCAGCTCAGTGCTCTGTGATGACCTAGAGGGGTGGGATGGGGTGGGGGTGGGAGGGAGGTCCAAGAGGAGGGGATATAGGTATACTTATAGCTGATTCACTTAATTGTACAGCAGAAACTAACACAACATGGTAAAGCAATTATATTCCAATAAAAAATAATAGGGCTTCCCTGGTGGCGCAGTGGTTGAGAGTCCGCCTGCCGATGCAGGGGACGCGGGTTCATGCCCCGGTCCGGGAAGATCTCACAGGCCGCGGAGCGGCTGGGCCCGTGAGCCATGGCCACTGAGCCTGCGCGTCCGGAGCCTGTGCTCCACAAAGGGAGAGGCCACAGCGGTGAGAGGCCCGCGTACCACAAAAACAACAACAACAAAAAATAATAATAATAATAATTAAAAGAAAAAAAGAAGAAGCACCAGAGTCAAGCTCAAGGAAAAGCTCTCCAGAGAAGTGCCCCTTGAGCTGAGCTTTGAGGAAAGAATTGAAAGGGGGGCAGTTGGGCAAGGTGGCGGTAGAGGAGGAGGACGGAGGAGGAAGGAAGGATAGGCCTCCAAAGGACATGTCTGAAGGCCCAAGGCTAGAAATAGCTTCCTTTAGAGAAGTTCAAGTAATTCCTATTTTTTTTTTTAATTCATAGCCAATTATTTTAAGCACTGATTTTTGTTTTTTTGGCTGTGTTGGGTCTTTGTTGCTGCGTGTGGGCTTTCTCTAGGTGCAGTGAGCGGGGGCTACTCTTCACTGCGGTGCGCGGGCTTCTCGTTGCAGTGGCTTCTCTTGTTGCGGAGCATGGGCTCTAGAGCACAGGCTCAGTAGTTGTGGTGCACGGGCTCAGTTGCTCCGCGGCATGTGGAATCTGCTTGGACCAGGGCTCAAACCCGTGTCCCTGCATTGGCAGGCAGATTCTTAACCACCGCACCACCAGGGAAGTCCCATGTAATTCTTTAAAGCAGATACAAAGGGTAAAGTTGAAAAATAAATAGTGGGAAATACAGCTTAAGAATCAGGAAGAAGTTATATCTTGAAGGGCCTTGTGTGCTGAATTTGAACTTTGTCCTGAAAGCTATGGAAAGCCCTTGAAAGATTTTAAGTAGGAAATAGATGATACAATTTGCTTTTCAGAAAGATCATTTTATCAGTAATGTTGAGGACACATAGGAGGGTTGAGTAGATTGTAGGGAAACCAGTTAGAAGACTACTGCAGTAGTGCCTGATAGAGGTGATGAGAGTCTGAATTTCGGCAGTGAGAGTGGCTGTAGAAATGAAATTGAGGGAGGACAGGGAGAGAGGGAGGGACTGACACAAGAGGTAATAAAAAGAGACTTGGGAGAACCTGATGACTAACTGAGCGTGAGGGATGAGTGAGAATGAGAATAGAGAAAGATTCCCAGGCTTCTAGGTTAGGTATCTGGCGATTTGACGATGCCACTTACTGAGACAGAAGCCAGAATTGGAACAGAAAGACAATGTGTTTGGTTTGGGGCATATTTAATTTGGTGTGTCTATGAGACATCCAAGTGGAGATGTCAGATAAATGGATATCTGGGTCTGGAGTTCAGCAGTGATCAGGGCTGAAGATAAAGACTTAGAAGTCACCAGAATAAAAATGGTGGCTGAAACCCTGGGTTAAGGAGAGTGCTTAGTTAAAAAACAAATTAGGGAACACCGATTTAGCAGGTCATCAGAAGAAGAGGAAGCCTTGAAAGATATTAAGAAGAAATGTCCAGAAAGGCAGAAGGAAAACATAATGATAAGCACCATTTTGGGGGATACCTATTGCCTTCTAGTGAATGGCCTGGGACCTTTATATACATCATTTCACTGAATTCTTAGGGCAACCCTAGAAGGTACATGTTTTCAAACAGAAAAACCTAAGTTCTGAAAAGTTAAGTAATTTGACAAGTGTATGTTTGGCCTCTGGAGTCAGATGAGACCTAGATTGAAAACCGACCTCCCAGTAGCTATGGGATGTGTGCAAATTTGTAATCTCTCTTGAGTCTCGATTTCGTCGTCCACATAGGATACAAATAGAACCTACCTCTGGGATTGTTGTGAAGATTAGATGAGATAGCATATGTAAATTGCCTGGCACTGAGTCGGTACTCGATACCTGATAGCTTTATCCTTATTAATAACTATAACCACATATAACTATGTGAACAAGTTACTGTCTCTTCTTTAGCTCCAAATTCTCACCTAAGGTCCTTAGTGTACAACTGAGACCTGAGCCGGGCGAAACTATTATAAGGCTTTGCTAAAGACTTAGGCATAGCTAGATGGGAATGAACACAGAGAGCAACGTAATGCTTGATAATCTGAAAGTGTATCACTTCATCTTAGGACCCCCTCCAGGGGAGTACTGCCTTCCTGACTAGTCCTTGGGAGAAGCCATTTTTCCATACCACCAGGGAGCATCATCAAATAGTCAGTACACCTAAAAGCCCAGCAAGAGTGTGGTCCCACAGGAAGTCAGGAGTCCTCACCCAAGTCTAAGACCCACCTTCCAAGATCTTGACATCTGTCTGAGGAACTGCCCTTTCCAGATGATTGATGCAGGGATGCTCACTTTCTCCAGAGAAAATCATGTCTACCTCTACGAGGATGGCCTTACACTATGGCCTCAACAGTAGAGACTTATTAGAACACAACAGAATAAGCCCAATGAGGGTTATACCCTTTTCGTAATTCCTAGAAAAGATGAGATTCCTTATACAAACTCTTCTTAATCTTTCAAAACCCTTCTACGCAAAGTCACTCTGAAAAGTGAGTTTGGATAAAGCCAGAAACTGACTATAGTCCAAGTACAACAACAAGACATATAGCAAAAGGGACCTACCAGATTGAAAGTAAGAAAAATATTTTGTCAGTATAATCGAGAAAGAACCATAAATGTATGTCTTAAAAATTAAAAGATGTAAGTAGATATGGAAATGAATAAATTATTGGTTAATGTTCAAAAATTTGTAGAAATAAAATATATTGGAAAAAATGGCCTAAGTTACAATAGACCAAAACAACAGTGTCTAGAAATTTTTTTAATGCACAACATCTACATGGGGAAAATATTTAAGTTATTTAAAGCTTTACGGAAGACCCGAATAAATGGACAGATACAATACGTGGATGAATCTCACAGCCATATGTTGAGGGAAAGAAGTCAGACACCAAAGAGTATATACTATGTGACCACATTTATGTGAAGTGCAAATAGGCAAAACTAATCTACAGTGAGAGAGGTCAGAACACTGGTTCTTTTTGGTGGTGGTGGGGTAATTGCATGGGAGGGAAGCTCCAGAGGGTGTAAGTTGCAGGAGTGGGTGGCTCAGACCCCTTCAACACTAACTGATGCTGCTTCCTCTTCCTCTTTCTCAATCCATGCCTATGGCCTCTTGGGGGTGCTCTTTATGGCCAGTGGACTAAAGAAGAAAACACTGAAGGCTGGTTTGTGGATGGCTCTGCATGACATGCTGAGACCACCTGGAAGTAAATAGCTGCAGCACTACAGCCCCACTCGGGTAGCTCGGAAGCACAGAAGTGAAGGCCAAGCCTCTCAGTGAGCATTACAATTCTTGTCCACTTTGTCTGGAATAAGAAATGGCCAGAAGTATGGATCTACTCTGATTCCTGGGCTGTCACTCATGGGTGGCTGGATGATAAGGGACATGGGTGGCTGGATGATAAGGGACATGGAAGTGGGCAAGGGAGGTTGGAGGAGAGGCACATCCCAGGATGGGCAGAGACTGAAGATACTTGTGTCTCCTGTCAATGCCCACAGAGGAGAGCCACTGCAGGGAGCCTGTTAATAACAAGGCGGGCAAAATTACACGGTAAGTGGATGCTGGTCAGTTTCTCTGCTCGGCCACCACACTGTTTATTCAATAGTATGACCTTCCTCTGACCAAGGCAGAGATGGATAATGCTGCTGTTAACCGGCCAGCAGAGACACCCATGAGCCCCCAGCGTGGCACTGCTCCCAGGGAGACAAGCCAGCCAAATGACGGCAGCTTGATTATAGTGGTGGAGGCAGAGATTCATCCTGGGCATCATTCCACTGGAACAGCTCCGCATTCGGGATATGGACTTGCTCTCCCCATCTGCCTCTGTCAGCACCGTCTGCAGACCCATAGAACCACACTCCTTACAGCACTGCTTCTGATGAAGGAGCTCATTTCACAGCAAAGGAAGTGCAGCCACATACTCTATCGTCTGGAAGTGGCTGGGAAAACAGAAATTGGAGTGGCTTAATGAAGACACAGTTACAGTACCAGTTGGGACACAACATCCTGAAAGGACGGGATTCTGCCTTATTATGATGCAGTCTACACATTGAATCAAAGGACATTATATGATGTTATCTCTGCCACAGTGAGAACGCATGGGTCTGGGATTGAAAGGGTGAGAGGAGAGACTTTGCTCACTATATATACAAAAAAAAGCCTTGCAGAATTTTTGCTTCCCACACTGACAGTCTTGAGCTCTGCTGGTCTGGAGGTCTTAGTGCCCAAGGAGGGAACACTTCAACCAGCAGCGTTCCGTTTAATTGGAGCATGAGACTGCCACCTGCCCATTCTGGGTTCCTGATGCCACTGAGCCAACAGGCCAGGAGAGTGTTTACTCTACTGATTCGAATGATTGATCCTGATTTCCAGGAAGAAATTGAGTTGCTGCTATACAATCGGGGCAGTGAGAACTGTGTCTGGAACCCAGGGGATTCTCTGGAGCGTCTCTTGGCAATTTTATGTGCAATAGTTAAGATTAATGTAAAATTACAGCAAAAAAAAAAAAAAAAGGCTGTATGATTTTGGATTTGGATTTTTTAGGAATGAAGATTTGGATCACAGCACCTGGCAAAGAACCCCGACCAGCTGAGGCTCTGGCTGAGGGCAGGGGAAACATGGAATGCGTAGTGGGGAAAGCAAGCCATCTGATCAATTCCAGCCTCATGGAAGACAAAGGTATCAGGTACAGAAACAAGGACGCAGGGGCTGTGTGCAGTTTCTCTTTGCTTGTTATGTGTGTGCTTACTTGTACATGCAATCCATTTCCTTCTCTCTCCTTCTTCCTAATATTATTTTATATACAGGTTGTTGGAGATAATACTTTATAATTTAGTGCGACTGAATTTGGGGAGTCATTCATACAGCTGGTGATGGATACAGTGACTGTATCTCTTGATTTGGGGGAAGGGTGAGAACATTTTCATTTCTGTGCAGGATGCTCATATCTTGTTAGGTGGAAACGGAGTTGCTTTGTTGTTGGAAGGAAGTTTAAGTGTACGTGGGAGGACGGATACGGAAGCTGACGGTCAAAGGGCTGGACTCTGCGCATCACCGGCTTATTGCCTGTTCATCCCAAATCCACCCTTCACGGTCCTGTTTTTGATGCTGGAACATCTCCGCCTTGCCGGCTGGCCCGGTTACCAGCTTTGTCACTGGGAACACTGGAGGGACACAGGGGAGGAGGGGCTCTTCCTGCTGCTCGGATGTGCTCCTATTGGGGGCCCACGCCCGGAGGCAGTTTCTCAGTGAGTTGTGTGCAGTGACCCACGCAGGGATGCCACATCCTGTGAGAGCCAGCCTCATCCCAACAAACTGGGAGACAGTTTGTGATGGGAAAAATCTGACTGCTGCCCTCACCCCACAGCCAGCTCTTCCTGGAGAGGGAGAGCCACTTCTGAGAGACCTCCTGGGTCCCATGAGAAGATCACATTTAATTTAAGCTGATTACAGCCCTAGTTTCCTCGTGGATAATTGTGAGGGCTACCAAAGGCTGTATCTCAACAACCTAAACCCACTGAATTGTAAGAAACACCATAATTTTATGTACCAGTAAGAAGAAAATGCCCGCAACTGCCCTTTGGCGCCACGTCTTAGCAGTAATCGCCATGACAAATGAACGAGTCACACCAGCCTCTCGTCGCTTTGAGGTTTTCAGCTACCCTGAGGGACCTGGCAGTTCCTCTTGCCTTCCACTGCATTGCTTGGCATGCGAGATAGACCTTTGTCCTTTGGCTTGTGTTTCAGTGACAGACAGGCTCGCCATTTTGTAGGTATATTCTGTTCTTATGACCCATTAGAATTTGGTAGAATTATGGTCATATCTCCACATGAAATATTTATTTGACCAATATCAGATTTATGCTCATTGCTGTTTCTATGTGTTTCTGCGTACACAATACATTTGTGTCAAGTTGAATCAAAGGGTAATCTTTCTGGGACTTCCTGGCGGTCCAGTGGTTAGGACTCCGCGCTTCCACTGCAGGGGGCACGGGTTCGATCCACGGTTGAGGAACTAAGATCCTGCGTGTCATGTGGTGAGGCCAAAGGAAAAAAAAAAAAAAGAAAAAGGGTAATCTTTCTGAAGAGATTTTTAAAGGCAATTAGATTCAACGTGGGTAGTACCAAGTGTACATGGCTCAACTGAATGACAGCTATGACCAAGTTCACACACGCAAATGACAACTGTAAGTCAATAACCACAACTGTGACATGACATTGATTCAAAAACATGTCCCACGTTGAAAAAATTACACCCTTTTTATCGCTGATGAAACATGTATTTCAAGTAAAGTTAGTCCAGTGCCCGGCACATTGCAACCAATCTACACATGCTGGTCCTGCTCCAGATACATCTTTCAAAGACAGTGTTTTCCTTCTAGAATGCACTATCCAATAGAGTAGTCACCTGCCACACATGGCTATTCACATTGAAAATGCAATTAAATAACAAGTAAGATGAAAAATCTAGTTCCTCAGTTGCACTCACCACATTTCAAGTCTCAGCTGCCCCCTTACTGGACAGTGCAGATTGGATGGCTCTTGTTGCCACACGAAGTTCTATTGAGGAGCACTTTTCTAGAAACTTCTATTAATAAGACATATATATATATATTTTTTTTTGGATAAAATTGAAACTTTATTCTTCATAACATATGCAGATATTAAATTAAATGCTAAACATAGAAAGCTTCTAAAAGTAAATGTAGATTATGAAAATATCTTCAGCAACTTGGAATAGGCAAAAATGCATATCTTTGTTTTTAACAATTTTTAATCTGAGATTGGTGTCAAGATGACACGGGGTAAGGAGGGTAAAGAGGATGCTACCTATTATTTATGAATCAGAATGCGTATAGAAGAAAAGGATAAGATAAAACCAGCATCACTAACTAGAACAGATTGTCAATTTGTACCGAGCACTTCTTTTTTTTGAAGTATAGTTGACTTACAATATTATATTAGTTTCAAGTGTACAACATAGTGATTCACAATTTTTAAAGATTAAACTCCATTTAAAGTAATTACAAATCACAGCCATATTTTCCTGTGCTGTGCAATAGATCCTTGTAGCTTATTTTATACATAATAGTTTGTACCTTTTAATCCCCTACCTCCATCACATCCCTCCCCCGTCCCTCTCCCCTCCCCCCTCCCCCTAACCATTGGGTTGTTCTCTATATCTGTGAGTCTGTTTCTGTTTTGTTATGTACCTTCATTTGTTTTGTTTTTAGATTCCACATATAAGTGATAACACAGAGTATTTGTCTTTCTCTGTCTGACTTATTTTACTAAGCATAATGCCCTCCCGGTCCATCCCTGTTGCTACAATAGACATACACTTCTTATATACACAGAATATATTACTAAGTGTCCATGTCACTCCCATTCTTTCCATTTCTACCATTACCGTCTCTGCCCACACCTTCCTCTTCTCCCCAAGCCCCAGCCCAACACCCATCCACAAAAATGGGCTTCTACCTCCAGGGATTTTTTGCTCTTTTTTTAAAAAAACTATTAATTTTAAAATAACTATAGATTCACAGGAAGTTCCAAACAATTACAGATTTACAAGAAGTTGCAAATATTCTATAGAGAGGTCCCACACACCTTGCACCTAGTTTTTCTCAATGGTCACACCTTACAAAAACCAGGTAACTGACACTGATTCAATGTGTGCGTATAGCTCTGTATCACCACGTGCAGATTTGTGCAACCACCAGCAGAATCAAGATACAGAACCATTCTATTACCAGAAATATCTCCCTTGGGTTATCCCTTGAACACCCCCCCTCCACCCCTCCAACGTTACTAATTCCAGGAAATCACTAATTTCCCTTTATTCTCCATCTCATAACACAGTCATTTTGAGAACATTGTATAAATGGAACTACACAGTATGTGACCCTTTGAGGCTGGCTTTTTTTTTCACTCAGCATAATGTCCTTGAGGTCTATCCAAATTGTCGCATGTGTCAAAAGTTTGTGTCTTTTTATCACTGAGTAGTACTCCACGTTATGATGTATCACAGTCTGTTTAACTATTGACCTGTTGTGGGAAATGTTGCTTCCAGTTTTTGGCTCTTAAAAATAAAGCTGCAATGAACACCTTCCTGTGTGGACGTAAGATTTCATTTCTCTAGGATAAATGCCTGGAATGTGATTGCTGAGTCATATGGTTTCTATTTAGTTCTTTTAAGAAACTGCCAAACGATTCCAGGGCACCACTTTATACACCATGAGCAACGTCTGAGCGATTCAGCTCCCCACAGGTTCACTAACACTTGATATTGTCACCATTTTAAAATTTACTTGCTTTGTAAGTGATGATATTGTATCACTAATTGTTTTAATTTGAATTTCTATTGAACATCTCTTTACATGATTGCCACCCGTGCATCCTTTTTTTTCGTGAAATATCTCTCCATGGCTTTTGTCCATTTTCTAATCAGATTGTCAGTAAAAAAAAAAAAAAAAAAGTGAAGTTTTGAGAATGCTTTATATATTCTAGATGAATCCTTTGTGAGATACATGTTTTCCAAATATTTTCTCCAAAACTATAGCTTGTCTTTTCATTCTCTTAAGTATCTTTCACAGGGCAAAAGTTTTCAATTTTGATGTCTACTTTATTGATTTTTAAAATTTTATGGGCCATGATTTTGATATAATGTCTGAAAACTTCACCAAGCTCTACACCCTGAAAATTTTCTGTATTTTTCCTAAAAGTTTTGTAGTTTTACATTTTACACTTAAATCTATGATCCATTTTGAGATATTTTTTATATAAAGTGTGAGACAGGTCAAATTTTTTATTTTTGCTAATGGATATCCAACCATTTGTTGAAAAGACTAATCTTCCTCCATTGAATTACTTTTGCACCTTTGTCAAAAATCTGTTGGTTGTACTTCTGTGGGTCTATTTCCGGTTCCTCTTTTCTGTTCAGTTGATCTGTGTGTCTACTTTCCTAACCACTAGAATCTCTTGAAACTGGTAGAGTCATTAATCCAGTTCACACTTCTCTTTCAGAATTATTTTAGCTATTTAGCTCCTTTGTCTCTCCATATAAACATAAGAATAATCTTGCCTATATTTACCAAAAGTATTGCTTGGGTTCTGATAAAAATTGTGTTAAACCTACCAACTTGGGGAGAACTGGTACTTTAAAATATTGAGTCATCCAATCCACAACATGGTATTTCTGTCCATTTATTTAGTTCTTTGGATTCTTTCATCAGCATTTTATAGTTTTCAGCATACAGGTCCTATACATGTTTTGTTAGGTTTACACCTAAGTATCTTTTTTTTTTTTTTTTTGCCTTCGGATCCATTTTTATTTTATGATTTTCAAATTTCTTATTATTCTCATTTTTTTATACAATTTTAAAGGTTACACTTCATTTACAGTTATTACAAAGTATTGGCTCTATTCCCTGTGTTGCACACACACCCTTGTAGCCTGTCTTACCCCCAATAGTTTGTACCTCCCACTCCCCCTCCCCTACAATGCCCCTCCCCACTGCCCCCCTCCCTGGTAACCACCAGTTTGTTCTCTACGTCTGTGAGTCTGCTTCATTTTTGTTATATTCACTAGTTTGTTGTATTTTTAGATTCCACATATAAGTGATATTATACAGTATTTGTCTTTCTCTGTCTGACTTCTTTTACTAGCATAATGCCCTCCAAGTCCATCCATGTTGCTGCCAATGGCAACATTTCATTCTTTTTTATGGCTGAGTAGTATTCCATTGTATAGATGTACCACATCTTCTTTATCCACTCATCTGTTGATGGACACTTAGGTTGCTTCCATATCTTGGCTATTGTAAATAATGCTGCTACAAACAGTGGAGTGTATGTATCTTTTCAAATTAGTGTTTTTGTTTCCTTCAGATGAACACACAGGAGTGGAATTGCTGGATCATATGGTAATTCTATTTTTAGGTTTTTGATGAATCTCTATATTGTTTTCCACAGCAGTTGCATCAATTTACATTCCCACGGACAGTGTGCAAGTGTTCCCTTTTCTCCACATCCTTGCCAACATTTGTTATTTATGTTCTTTTTGATGATAGCCATCCTGACAGGTGTGAGGTAGTATCTCATTGTGGTTCTGATTTGCATTTCCCTGATGATTAGCAATGTCAAGCATCTTTTCATGTGCCTGTTGGCCAACTGCATTTCCTCTTTGGAAAAATTGTCTATTCAGTTCTTCTGCCCATTTTTTAATCAGGTTGTTGTTTTTTTTACATTGAGTTGTATGAGCTGTTTATATATGTTGGATATTAATACACCTAAGTATTAATTTGGTTTTGAGTAATTATAAATGCTAGTGTATTTTTAATTTGGGGTTTCATGTGCTCATCTAGTATAGAATTTTGAATGTTTATCTTTGTATTCTGTGACTTTGCTTAAGTCACTTTTTAGCTTTAGGAGAGCTTTTGTAGATTCTTTGGGATTTCTACATAAACCATCATGTCATCTGCAAATAGGGACAGTTTTATCTCTTCATTTCCCATCCCTATGCCTTTTATTTCCTTTTCTTGCCTTATTGTGCTAACACTCCTACTACTATGTTGAACAGCAGGGGTGAGAGAGGACATCCCTGCTTTATTTGAAATGTAAGGGGAAAGCACTCAGTCTTTCACCATTAAGTAAAGTGGTTGCTGCTGGGTTTTTGTAGATGACTATTTATTCAGTTGAGGAAGTTTCCTTCTATTTCCATTTTTCTAAGCCTTTTATCTTGAATGGGTGTTAAATGCTGTCCAGAGTTTTTCTGCATCAACTGATATGATCGTGTGATTTTTCTTCTTTAGCCTCTTAATATGTGATTACACTGATGGATTTCCAAATATTGAACCAGCTTTGTATCCATGGAAAAAAAACTACACTTGGTCATGGGTTACAACACTGTTGAATTTTCATTAATATTCTGTTAAGGATTTTTGCATCTATATTCATGAGGATGTGTTAACTTTCATTTTCTGTACTGTTTTTGTCTAGTTTGGTACAATGTTAATAGTGCCTTCACAAAATGAATTGGGAAGTATTTCCTCCTATTCTGTTTTCTGCAAGAGATAGTGTAGCATGTGTTAATTCTTTCATTGTTTGGTAGAACTTTCCAATGTAACCATCTGGGCCTGGAGATCTCTTTTTCAGGGATTTTTAAATTACAAATTCAATTTCCTTCATGGCTATAAGGCTATTCAAATTATTTCATATTTGATGAGTTGTGGTAGCTTGTGCTTTTCAAGGAATTGGTTCACCTAATCTAAGCTGTCACATTTATTGCATAGAGTTGTTCACAGTATTCCTTTCCTATTCTTTTGATACCTGCAACATTGATAATATCATCTTGTTTTATTCCTGATATTGATAATTTGTGTCTTCTCTCTTTGATCTTAACAGAGAAGCAGCTCACTGTTTTATTGATTTTGTTTTCCTTTTTGTCAATGCCTTTGACTTCTGGTCTTATCTTTCTTGTTTTGTTCCTTCTGCTTGCTTTTGATTATTTTGCTCTTCTTTTTTTTAAGTCCTTGAGGTCATTTGGTGTTATAAATTTCTCTTTCAATTGGTTTAGCCGTATCCCACAAATTTTGATATGTTGTATTTTTATTTTCATTCAGTTCAATGTATTCTTAAAATTTCCTGTGAGACTTCCTCTTTGGTCCATGAGCTATATAGAAGCATTTTTTTTTTAGTTTGCGTATGTTTGGGATTTTCCTGCTATATTTCTGTTACTCATTCCTGGCGTGATTCCACTGTGGTCAGAGAACACACTCTGTATATAAATTTTTGTAAGTTTTTTGAGGTTTGTCTTATGAGCCAGGATTTGGTCTATCTTAGTATATGTTCCATGGGTGCTTGAAAGGAATATGTATTCTGTTGTTGTTGGGGGAAGGCTCTATAAATGTTGATGAGATTCTGTCGGGTGATGGTGCTGTTGAGTTCTTCTATATCCTTTATATATTGCTGATTTTATATAGTTGTTCTATGAATTGTTAACATCCCCAACTATACTTGTGGACTTGTCTTTTCCACCTTGCAGCTCTATCAGTTTTGCTTCATATATTTTGCATCTCTGTTGTTTGGTGCATATAGATTTAGGGTTGCTATGTCTTTCCATGGACTGCTGCAATTTATTACTATGATGTTCTTCCCTGTCACTGGTAATTTTCTTAGCTCTGAAGTATAATTTATCTGATATTAATATAGTCACTCCTGCATTTTTTGATTAATGTTTGCATGGCATATCTCTTCCATCCTTTTACTTTCAACTTGCTTTGATCATTATATTTGAAATGAGATTCTTGTAGACAGCATATATTGGGGTCTCTTTCAGATCTGCTCTCCAATATCTATCTTTTAATTGCTGCATTTCAGTCTATTTACATTAAATATAATTATTGATGTGTTAAGGCTCAAGTCTCCCATTTCATTTTAGGTTGCTTTGTTTTTTCTCTGTGCTTCTAGCTTCTCTTTTTCTTTTTCCTCCTCTTCTATAAGTTTCTTGAACATTTTTTAGGATTCCATTTCAATTTATTTATGGTGTTTTTGAGTGTACCTCTTTGTATACCTTTTTCAGGTTGCTCTAGGTATTCTATTATATATGCATGTCTTATCACAGTTTGATACCTGAGCCTAAAGTGTCAATTTATGAATTCCCTCTGAATTCAACTGAAGTATAGGAAACTTGCCTCTTTGTATCTTTTACTCTATCCCATTTATAGTAAAATTGCCTTAAATACTTCCTGTACATACACTGAGAACCATATCAAACCATGTTATAATTTCTGCTTCAACCACCAACATAACTTAGAAAACTCCAGAAAAGAAAGTCTATTATATTTATCCATATTTTTAGTCTTTCTCTTATTCTTTCTAACTTACTGAAGTTCCAAGAATGCTTCTTTTATCCTTTTCACTCTGTTTAGAGAGCTTCCTTTAGCCATTCTTTTAGGGTGTGTCTACTGGCTACAAATTCTCTTCATTTTCTTTGATTTGAGAATGTTGTGACTTCCCCCTTCATTCAGAAGGCATTCCTGAATATACCTCTAGTAAATTTTAGCTGGACACAGGATTTGGGGTTGACAGTTCTTTTCTACCAGAACCTGAAAAATGTGCCACTTCTTCTGACTTCCATGGTTTCTGATGAGAAATCTGCTATCATTCAAATAGTTTCCCGCCCCCCATAACTAAGGTGTAGCTCTTGTAGTTTTACACATTTTTTTCCCTTTATCTTTAGTTTTTAGGGGTTTGACTGTATGTGTCTTCATATACACTTCCTTCTTTGTCAGAGTTTATCCTGTTTGGGGTTTGCTCAGCTTGTTGAATATACAGGTTTATATTTTTTGCCAAATTTGAAGGATTTACAGGTATTGGTTCTTTGAATACTTTTCAGCTACACCTCTTTTCTGCTCTCCTTTTTGGGACTTAGATGACATAAATATTAGCTCTTTTGTTATAGCCCCACAGCGCTTTGAGGCTCTGTTGTTGTTTTTTCCCAATGTTTTCTTTCTTTCTATCGTTCTGTTTTCAAGTTCACTGATTTGTTCCCCTCCATTCTGCTGCTGAGCCTATCCATTGATATTTTTACTTCATTTATTTTACTTCATGTATTTTTCAGTCCTAAAATTTCTACTTGGTTCTTCTTTACATCTTCTGTTTCTTTGCTGAGACTTTCTATTTTTGTTTGTTTGTTTCAAGCTAGTTCATAATTATTGTTTGAAGCATGTTTAAATGATGGCTGCTTTGAAATCCTTTTCAGATAATTCTAAATCTCTGCCACTTGGGTGTCTGTGTCTGTTGGGTTACCTTTTCTCAGTTGAGGTTTCCTAACTCTTGGTGTGACGAGTGATTTTGGAATAAGACCTGGACATCTGAGTCTCAGGTTATGAGACTCTGGCTTTCATTTAATTCCTGTCTTAGCAGGCCCCCTCTGATATCCAGTGGGGGAAGCAAGGTGCTATCTCATCACCACCAAGTGGGAGTGGAAGTCCAGGCTTCCCGAGTGGGAAGAGCTCTTCCTCACTGTTGGGTGGCAATAGGAGTCCTGGCTCCCCAGTAGGTCTGCTGTCACCTGGGGGCAGGAACGCCTCATTCCTGCTGGGCATTCCCCACGTGGTCTCCCCTGATACCAGCAGGAGAGGCCTTGTTACTGTCCAGCATCAATGAAGGTCCCAGTTCCTCACCCCATCACTCCAGTGGGGCACTTAATTATGGCCTGATGTGTGTGGAAGTTTAAGTTTCCCCCTTGGTCTTTGCAAGCAGGGGTGGGGCAGTATGTTTTGTGATGTTTGGCTGCCATACAGTGGTTATCGTTTACATTTCTCCTGTTTTGTGAGGCTGCCCCGTCCTGACCCTTCACCTGATGTAGTGAGTTGGGTGTACACGCACAAAGGCATGCCCATGTCCTAGTTCCCAGAACCTGTGAACATTACCTTATACGGCAAAATACGTGATTCAGTTAAGGACTTTGAAAGGAACTCACCCTAGGTTATCTGGATTGGCTCTAAGTCTAATGACAAGTGTCCTTGTAAGAGATGCACAGGGGAGATTTGACAGATAGAAGAGAAGGCAATATGATCACATTGGCAGAAACTGAATAGATGTAGCCACAAGCCAAGGACCACCTGGAGCCGCCAGAAGCTGGAAAAGGAAAGGAACGTATCTCCCCTACAACTTCTGGAGGGAGCACAGTCCTGCCAGCATCCTGATTTCAGAGTTCTGGCCTCCAGAACTGTGAGAGAACACGTATCTGTTGTTTTAAGCCACCCAGTTTGTGGCAACTTGTTATAGTTTGGTACTGTAAAGTGAGGTGCTACTGTTAAAAAACTCAAACTGTGGAAATGGCTTTCAAATTATATAATGGTTAGATGCTAGAAGAATTCTGAGATGCATGAGAGGAAAAGCCTAGGTTGCCTTAAACAGACTATTGGTATAAATGAGTGTTAAAGAAATTGATGATGAGGGCTCAGAAAGTGAGAAGCATGGTAGAAAAAGTTTCTAATGTCTCAGAGGATACATACATCATCATGAACAGAATGTCGGTAGATGTGAATGTTACTTGGCTCTGCCATTGTGTTCTACCATTATGTGGACAGCGGAACTTGTAAGCAATGAACTTGAGTATTTTATTGCAGAGATTTCCAAGCAAAGTGTTGAAGGTGCGGTGTGATTTCTCCTTGCTGCATACAGTAAAATGCAAGACAAAAGAAATAAATTGAAGAAAGAACTGTTAGGAAGAAAAGCAGCAGCATTTGATGATTTAGGAGATTCTCCATCTATCCATATTGCAAAGGATGCTAAAATTAAAAAACTCACTGTTGGAGAGAAGTCCAAGGGTGCAGCTGGACATCCTTTTGTTGAAGAGATTATTTGTGTGACTCACAGACCCACTCACTCATCTCAGCAGAAGCCAGGAATAGAAGTGGAGTTATCCAAGAAAGACCTGTGGATCTTTTGTTAACTGTGTGGACTCCCATGACATACACAGGAGACCCACAAGATTATTAAGAATTAACATATCAGGAGAAACAAGCTTGGTCTGAAAAGAACAGAGAGAGGATGGCATAAGTCTACTGGACTTCTAAAACTCAAGAGCCAGGAAATGGTTGACAGAGTTACCTGGTTGTAAACATGTGGTAGCTGTCAAGACAAAGGAGGAATGACTCTGAGGGCAGAGCCATGGGTGCAAAGGAAGAGACTGGAAGAGCAGTTACAGAGGCAGTGGGTGCAGAGGCAGAGGCCTATGAAGCTGCCTTGGGTTCAGTGGACAGAGCCTCAAGTGACAGAAAATCATTCTCAGGACTTGGAACCTAATGGAATTTACCCTGGTAGATTTCAAACTTGCTTCGGGCTAGTGACTCCTTTATTCCTTCCAATTTCTCCCCTTTGGAATGGGAATGTCTATCTCGCCATTGTATTTTGGAAGCAGACAAATTGTCTTCTAGTTTCACAGGCCCACAGATGGAGGGATTTCGTCACAGGATGGATCATGCCCAGAGCCTGCCAAACCTGATGTAGATGATGAGATTCAAGACTTCTGAGCTGATGATATTTAGATTTTGGTCTTAGTGTTGATTCTGTAGTGGGTTGAGACTTTTCGGGATGGGGTGAATATATTTTGCTTGTGACGAATGTGAATTCTGGGGGGCTAGATGGTGGACTGTAGTGGGTTCAATGGTGGCTCCCCAGGAAGAAATGTCCACATCCTAATCCCCAGAATCTATAAATATCGCCTTATATTGTAAAACATGAGATCAAATTAAGGGTCTTGATCAAATTATGTGCCTCTTAGGCACTTATCTTGGATTATCCAGATCAGCCCTAAATTCAATCACGAGGGTTTTTTATGAAAGGTACACAGGGGAGATTTGACAGATAGAAAAAGAGGTGGCAATGTGGCCACAGGGGCAGAGATGCAGCCACCAAGTCAAGGATCTCCTGGACCCACCAGAAGCTGGAAGAAGCAAAAAACAGAACCTCCCCTAGGGACTTAGGAGGACTTGATCTCCGACTTTGGCCTCCAGACCTGTGAGAATAAATGTCTGTCTTAAGCCATATAGTTTGTGGTGACTTGTTACAGCAGACCTAGGAATCTAACAGAGTTGGAGAGCAGCTTGTTTGTTTGTGCCATTGGTCGGCATCTCCAGCCTCCGTCAGGGACACAGGAGGCAAGAGGAACACCCAGGGAACGCACCACCACATGACCGCTCAGGGCCAAAGTCCCTAGCTGGTCTGCCTCCTTCTCACTGCCTTTTGGGGTCTTCTTATCTTTGTTTATAAATAACATCCAAGGATCTCAGCTGTACTAGCTGGAGGAATAGGAAAAAAGTACATCTGCTCCACGTTTTGGAAGTGGAAGTCCTACCTCCAGAATTTTCACTTTTTCAACCAACTAGCATATTCCAGTTACATCACTCGTTTTAAACATTAGCTTTGGTAATGTCCTTCCTTGCTCAAAATTCTTCAGTGGCTCCCAACTGCCTATAAAATCAGCCCCTGACTCTCAACTCCACATTCATTCCCTCCCTAATCTGACCCCGTCCCAGCCTACCTTTCTGGTATAATGTCCCACTGTGTTCCTCACCAGTGTTCCCAAAATCACGCTTTATCAAACTCAGTTCTTTGGGACGTTAATCAATGTTACATGCACATGGGAGAGAAAAAAAGGCTCTACTGTCAAACGAGTTGGGTAAACAGTGGATTTAGGCAGATGTAAGCCAGTTTATTATTATAGATCTCTCAGATTCTTTAAGAAACCAGTGCGCAAGGTGAATCTCCAAGCAGTTAGAGCACGAAGCGTTTCCCCAACTTCCCGACACGGAACCCACTGTGCCGCCTCCACGGAAGGCACTCTGTGAAACTCTTCTCGTCCCACTTTCTTCTCCAACCAGACTTGCCTGTTTGTTACCATCTGAACTCACTTTGCTTTCCTGCTGTTATAGGAAGGAGCAGCTTCTGTGAAACGTCCATGAGGCCTTGCTGGTGCTCTGGCACTGTTTGATCAGGCACCACTCAATTTCATAAAACTTTCCATTAAAGCTGGACTTCGAGTTCAGAAGTCCCAACCAGAGGTATTATAAAAATAGACTGTGGGACTTGAATCATGTTACAAAATAGAGAATCTGTTTTTTAAATATAAATCCACTTAATAATACCACTGGATGACACGAGGGATGGGAACTGCCCCGTCCACCCTGCCGCACCCAGGGGCAGGGGGTGTGGGCACAGGGGTCAGCAAGCTGGTGGTTGACAGACATCTTCCTCTTCTTTCCTTCTTCTCCATGGCAGCTTGCTCCCGGGGACTCTTTGGGACCCACAGGAAGGGAGGCACTCTCCCCTCCTGGCACTAGCGACTCACTCTGGCTGGAGAGACTCTGGACGGGGAAAGCAGCACTCACCCAACCTGGCCCAAGGTCGCAGGCAGAAGGAAAACGTTAGCAGCCGTGAAGTCAGAAGAGGAGGGAGGACCGGGCTGGGCCGAATCCACGGTTTCAAGAGAAGCCGGATCCAGATGGAACCTTAGCTGTGAAGACAGGTGGATGAGGCCTCTGGAGGTCAGGAGGGGTCAGGAGACGACAGCTAGCACCAAGTGCCATTCATACTTCGTCCTAAAAGTCAGTCTGACGTGTGGCTGGTGGTCTGTGGAGCCACTGTACTCGGAGCACTTCTCTCTGCGCAGAGGCAGTGGCTGCCGTGGCTCCACCTCCCCAGACGCCGCGTTCGGCATCCTCGTCTGCTGGGCCTCTGTGGCGGAGGACGTCCAGCGTGCAGATAAGCTGCTGGCACTGCCACGGAGGGCTGCACCCTCGGTCCACGGTGATGGTCATGGCTGCTGAGGAAGCGAGATCTCCATCTGGGTGCCGAGGACACCGGACGCGACGCGACGGGGCCCCGGGGGCCTCGGGCCAGGCAGCCCGGCAGGGTCAGGGCCGCCCACCATCAGGAGGCCCGCTCCAGGCTGTGCTTCTCCTCCTCCCCCGACTGCAACCAGCTCCAGTCTAGAGACTGAAAGTCAACGGGCACGTTAAAGACACCGTGGCCACCTAGACACTGCCTTCTTCGGGAGGCAACCAGCACAGTTTAGAGGGAAATTGAATTCCTCTCGTTAAGACAGTCTTGTTTTTGCAGGGTACCCCTGAGGTAGAGCTACGGCTGCAAAACCATGCCGGAGCTTTTCTTCAGATGGGCTTGGAGCCCTGAGATTCCGGGAAGGTGATTTAAATATTATTACTGCAGCTCACAGCACTGACTCACGCTCACTGCGGGCAGCTGGTACACTGGGCTAATCTCAGCTCTCGACCTCCAACCTCACCAGGTGAAATGGCCTGGTCACACTTCCTTTTCGTCTGGCAGAAGTGCAAACGGGCAGTGAAAGGATCCAAGTATACACGGCTCGGAGGAGGAAGAACAGCAAGAAGAGACACAGAAAGCCCCAAACCAGAGAAGGACACTTGAATAAATAAGAAGTGGTTACAATAAGCAGTATCCCCTCTGATTCTTCCCCCAAATCAGAAGTTGCAGAGACGCCAGCATGTGACTGTATCGGCAGGAAAAGGCCAGAGAGCCAAGCGGATGATTTAGCGGATGATTTAGCGGATGATTTAGCCTCCTCTCCGCAATTTCAGCTTTGTCTCAACGTACCTGCATCTGGACTCGTTTTTCTTTAGGTCAGCTTCCCTATAACTAAGACTGCTAAGCCCCGAGTCCCTGAGAGGCGGGGTGGTGATGGGCTCTTGCTTTGTTCCCGGAGCCCAGCACTGCACCCCACACACAGATGCCCGGCAATTGTACAGAAGGTGCAGCAGGGGAGAGGCCTTCTCACAGTGATGCTACCTTCTTCGTAAGCAGCGAGTGTAGCAAGGATGAAATGAGATAATGCGCACAAAGTACCTGCACACGCTCAACAGGCATCAGCATTGTTATCATGGGGAATAAGAAGTATGTACTAGAAAATCCTAAGTGTACGCTGCGATCGAGGAAGCACGGCATCGCCTTTCGATCTGCTTTTTCTCGTTTGCTGTAGAAAGAAAGGGCGTGGGGCGGCGGGGCTTCCCACGGGCCATTACCCTTAAGCTCTGGTCCTGGTCCTTCATGGTGTCCTGCAGGGCGTTTTCCAGCTGGGTGCACAGAGTGTGTGCTTCAGCCACGAGGTCTTCGCTAAGAAAAATGATTGAATTATTAGAACGTGGTCAATGTTAACTTTTCAAAGGTGTTTACAAATACGCTAAAGAGCTTCTGGAAAGATTTTAAAAATTAAATAATTATTCTGAGGCTGAGTGTCTTAAAACACCATGTTATTGCCTAAGTGATTTCATCTGTCTAGTTAAGTGCTGTTACAGAAGCTCGAATCCAGCTACGAGCATCACTGTTCACCATGTGAAAAAGCAGCGACCCGGCTTAATAACAAAGCTCTTTCTGACTTAACTAGATTCTCTCCAAACTGCCATAATCTGAAGATCTCTCCCAAACCACCTGTTTTCCACTTTTTGAAATGGACAAAAATATACACACCATGCAATGTCCCCAGATGTCCCCAGCTTGCTGAGATCTGGGGGAAGCAAGTTCTGGGAACTGATTTGTTTACGGTGCTCTCTCCTTCTCTCTGATGAGAAATGCACGTGTCCCCCTGAGAACCCGCCACGGTAAGAAAGAGGAGAGCAGAGCGAGCCATCTGTCCTTTCTAACCTTGGCTCAAGGGCGTGGAGACACAGACAGCAGCCTGTGCCCCCGGGACGACTTCTCCAGAGCTTTGAGGATATCATGGAAAGAGAGTGACAAATCCAGGAGGAAGGGCCCTCGATCCCCTCCTCTCACCGTGAAGGGGGCACTGATGGAAGGAACAGAGCACAGCGCTGCCCAGACTCATCCATGGACTACTAACCAGGCTCCAGGCTCCGGGCCGGCCCCAGAGGCCCCGTGAGAGGCGCAGGACCTGGTTACCATCCTCAAGGAGCTAACAGTAAGTTGGGGAGAGAATTAAGAATCCAAAACAGGGACTTCCCTGACAGTCCAGTGGTTAGGACTCTGCGCTTTCACTGCTGAGGACCCGGGTTCAATCCCTGGTCAGGGAACTAAGACCCCACCAGCCAAACGGCAAAAAAAAATAAAAAATTTAAAAAAATTAAAAATAAAAAATCCAAAACAGTAGAGGCTACAAACCCCCTAAGTACAGGAACAGGATTTTTAAAAACAGCTGTACTGAGCTAAATTTACAAACCCTGAAGTCCACCCATTTAAGGTGCACAATTCCATAGCTCGAGTACACTTACGGAGCTGTGCAACCATCCTGGTGATCCAGTTTGGAATGTTTTCATCACCCAGAAAGAAACCTTGTACCTGTCAGTCACTCCCCATTCCTGCCCCGCCCCCTGCCCTCGGCAATCATTCATGTATTTTCCATTCTATAGATCTGCCCACAGGAACCGATTTTAACTGTCTCCAGTGCCTGGGGCCCAGCAAAGGGAAGGTGCTGAATAAATGTGAGACTGAACCAGAAACAAAAAAAACCCCATAGGTGGTCCAGGAGGAGAAGGATCCCTGTGCCCGTGTGCCAGGGCCGTGGAGGAGGTGGGAGCAGAGGTAGGAAGGCTCCGGGGAAAGGCGTCAGCGGAGCCGAGGTTCTGGAACTTCAGGTTGCAGGAGGGTGAGCCAGGGCTGGTTAAACAGGACTGCTCCACCCCACCCCGAGTTCCTGATCCCAAATCTGCATTTCTGGCAAGTACCCAAGTCTGGTCTGGACCAGACTTTAAGACCCCTGACGGCAGAGCCAGGAATCTGCCCCGGAGCAGTGGGTCAGACTGCGGAGGTGGCTTGAAGGCCTGAGAAGGCTCAGGCTTGGACCCTGAGGCAGCAGGAAGCCATGGCTGGTCCCTAAATAACTTGAGGAATAACTCGATCAAAATGGTCTCCTGTGAAGGCTGATTTGACCAGAGGGGCCTGGAGGCAGCACTAGCGGGGGAAGCAGGGAGGGAAAAGTTTGCTGGAAGGGCTCTGGGGCTCTGCTCCCAGCTCTGCAGCAGGGGTGCAGGTGATGAGTGGGGCAGGGAGAGGCCACAGGAGGGACCAATGACACGCGACTCAGGCGTGGAGGCCAGGGCACGCCCGCAGGGACCTGGTTCTACGAGCAGACCGCGACGGGTGGACTAGAGGACAGCAGGGACTGGCCAGCACTTCCAGGTTCCCATCCAGCAACAAGCAACGCGACCTCAGACGAGGAAACCTTAGTCAGCAAGCCAGGAGGAGCTCTGAGAGCAAAACACCCCATCTGTCCCCACAGCGCCCGGCAAAGGGAACAAACATGGAGGAACACGCACAGAACCACCGACGGGTGACCGACACGCCCCTGACTCCTGCACTGGGCATGGCGAAGGGGGACGCACCTCTTCCTGACGGCCTCGGGTAAGCTGTCAGGGGCTGGGCAAGGCTGTGACAGCAGCTGGCTGGGGTGACTCAGGCGGGACGTGTTCATGCTGTCTGGGCTTCCGCTGACGGGACCTCGGACCTTGCTCTAGATGACAAAACCAGGAAGAGAGTCAGCAGTTTTGGAGCAAACAGATGTTTCAAATTTTGCATTCACACCAGGGTATTTTCTTTTTTTCAAGTTTTTTTTTTTTTTTTTGTGGACCCTTCCTAAAGTCTATATTGAATTTGTTACAAGATTGCTTCTGTTTTTTATGTTTTGGTTTTTTGGCTGAGAGGCACGTGGGATTTTAGCTCCCTGACCAGGGATCGAACCTGCACCCCCTGCATTGGAAGGTGAAGTCTTTAACCACTGGACTGCCGGGGAAGTCCCAGGCACCACACCAGGGTATTTTCTCATGAGACAACTGGCCACGAGACACAGGCTCTTCCTGGAGAAATAGGTCAACATCGCTATTTGATGGTTTGCATTTCAGTTTAGAAACTGTTTCTGTATCTATAGGTGTGCTTTTTGGTAAAAGTTTCTAGGGGCTTCCCTGGTGGCGCAGTGGTTAAGAATCCGTCTGCCAATGCAGGGGATACGGGTTTGACCCCTGCTCCGGGAAGATCCCACATGCCACAGGGCAACTAAGCCCGTGCGCCACAACTACTGAGCCTGCGCTCTAGAGCCCACAAGCCACAACTACTGAGCCCACGTGCCACAACTACTGAAGCCTGTGCACCTAGAGCCTGTGCACCGCAACAAAGAGTAGCCCCTGCTTGCTGCAACTAGAGAAAGCCTGTGTGCAGCAACGAAGATCCAACGCAGCCAAAAATAAATAAATAAATAAATAAATCTATTAAAAAAAACAGATTCTAACTACAGAGAGATCTGAGGGCTCTATTTCATTAGTTGGGTCGCTTAATGAACTCCTACAAGGAAATTAGAAGGAAGGTGTGTTTACTCTTTCCAAGTAGAAGACAGACACACAAAGGTCCTAAGTGACTTTCTGTGACTCGCACCATCCGCGGGACAGAAGGAGACTAAGGTGTTCTGACGCCCCAGGCTGCAGTGGCCACTCCACCTTATGCAGCCGTGCTCCCCTATCCGTGACCAAGTCGCTCTGCTGTCACCTCCTCAACTTCCCTGCAGCCCACACGGCAGCGCGGTCTGTCCCACCAGCTCACTTCCAAGACACAGCTTTTACCCGGCTCTTCTCCCTTCTCTGTCCTGGGCTCTCTTTTGCGCTGAGGGTTCTCTCTGAGCAACACTCAGTGGGATCACAGCTACGCTGAGACGGCGGGCACAGAAAGTGTGGGCTGAGTGCTGCACGGCACAGGCACAGCTCAGGACCCACCAGGCCACACGGGCACGTGCTGCTGGGGCTGCATGCAGATCTCCAGGAACCTGGGCGTGTGACCTCGTCTGGAAAAAGGATCTTTGCAGGTGTAGCTAAGGAGCCTGTGATGAGCTCACCCTGGACTATCTGGGTGGGACCTGAATCCAGCGACAAGTGTTTTTACAAGAGATACTCAGAAAAGAGACACAGAGAAGAGGGTCACGTGGAGACAGAGGCAGAGACTGGAGGGATGCTGCCACAAGCCAAGGAGCACCGGGAGCCACGGAAATGGACGAAGAGGTGAGGAAGGAGGAGTGATTCTCCCCTCCAGCCTCCAGAGGGAGCCTGGCCCCGCGACACCTGGATGGCGGCCTTCTGGCCTCCAGGACCGCGAGAATAACTGTGATAATTTATCACAGCCGCCACCCGCACAATAACACAAGAACACAGGCGCCCACCCCGGCCCTCCGCACTCACACCAAGTCACGGAGCAGAGAAGTGGAAAGGGAGCGGCAGCAGCGGAGCGCTGGTGGTGGCCCTGCGGTCCCCACGCTGGGTGCGTGGGCTGGGGACGGCAGCACAGGGCCCCGCCGAGGGTCACTCACACAAGCAATCTTCAGGAGGTTCCAGAGCTCCTTCTGCCGCTTCTCCTGCAGCCGAACCACAGTCTTCTCATCCTCGCTCATTAAGCTCACCACCTCCTCCACCTTGGGCAGCAGCTCCAGAGCCTTCTGCTTACAGACCACAGTCTTACTGTGAAGAACAAACATGACAAGCTCCAGCGGCACGTGGGTCGGAGGAAGCAGGACGCAGCCCCGGCAGTTAAGGCTCCGCTCGGCGCTGCAGGTGGAGGTCCCGGGGCTCAGGCGAGTGGGCGAGGCCTCGCACACAGCCCGCGGAGGAAGGCGGCCCGATACCTGAGCTGCGTGTAGATCACTCGCACTTTCTTCTCGAAGCCTTGGATGGCCTGCAGGAGCAGCCGCACCATTTCCTGACTGTCGCCATCCGTTCGCTGGTCTGCAAAGAGGGACGGGGTCGCACGGTCCGCGGGGGGCTGGCCTGGTGCCCGGGTAGCGAGGGACCCGGGAGGTGGCCCACTCACCTCGGGGCTTCTCCCTCAGCCTCCGGTAAAGCTCCCGCGCCTGCTCTTCTCTGAAACACACGGGACAGCAGCTTTGTCAGCATCGAGCAGAGGTCAACAAGCTCACCTGCAGCGCCGAGGCCAGCTCCTGCCGGCAGGACTACTCGTTTCTAGAAGCCAGACGGGCAGCACATCCCGACTGGAGCAAATGATCGCTCCTGGTGATGTTACAGGTGAAACCCATGACGAGGGAAGGCTCGCCTCATTATCAAAACTCAAACACCTCCAAGGTCTAGTGAGAATCTTCAGGACAGGAGTCTCCTCTGAATTCCCTGCCCGCCCGGCTCCTGCCATCGGGACTCTGGGTGCAGTCTGTTGCTGGACCTGAGCCCGGAGAACGCGGCCCCCAAAAACTCAAGCCCAGGAGCAGGCACAGACGCCCTCCCCGTGCCCCTAACACAGTGAGACGGGCTGACATTCTCAGGGGTGACTTGTGTTTGAAAACCAGAGGAGAATAAAGGGTTAAATGACTTGAGAAAACATGGACTACAAATAATTAAATTTCTGATGTTCGGCGCCTGGTCCTAGGAATCCTAGCAGAAGCGTCAGAGGACACGGCTGAGCCCCAAGGAGGCAGCTCCTGCGGGGCCCCGAGGCTCCCCTGCCCCTCCTGTCCGCTCCCAGGGCTGCAGGTGGGGCTGCTCTGCCTAGGTACCCCCTGCACCGCCCTCCCCCACTCCCGGAGCCAAGGCCAAGCTCCTGATCAAGACTCAAATGAATTGTCCAGATCCCACCTTCTAAGACTTGCCAGCCTCCTCCCCTGTTCTGCTTTCTGCTCCTCGGGCCACAGCGAGTGAGGGTGGGCTGGGCGGCCCTGGCGTCTAATCTGATACTTTGGTCAAGCAAAGGCTCCTGGGACAGCAGCCTCCGTAGTTCACGAGCCACCGCTGGGGGCGTTATCTGAACTGGTCCCCATAGCTGTGAGGTCGGACATCGCTTCTCTATCCTGTGAGGCTCAGAGTGACGGAGGTGTGCCCGTGCTCAACTCTGCATGTGCCGAGATGACCCCCCAGGGGCCGAGCTCCAGGGGGAACGGGGCTCCACAGGGACCGCGCTCGAACCATCCCGACACACACACTCATACCCACACACACAAAGAGAGACACACTCACACACAGACATATTCCCATACAGGCTCACTCTCACACAACACACACACATATACATACACACACTCACAGGTCGTCCAGCGTCCCGCCCTGCTTCCAGCCCAGGGGGCTGCGCTGCAGGTCCACGATGTCCGTCTGTAGCGCCATCATCCGCTCCACCAGCTGCTTCACCTCGTTCTCCTGAAGGAAGAGCGGTGCTGAGGCCAAGGACGCAGCGAGAAACTCCTGAGACACGGGGTTCTCGGGGGAGCCCCCCGGCCTCACCGCAGACCCTCAGCTGACCAGCCGGAAGGGACCTGGACTTGGAGCCCTGCAGTCGGATCTGGGGTCGGCCACCTGTCAGCTGTGTGGCCCTCGGGCAGGTTATCTGACCTTGCGCTGCAGTTTCCTCCACCGTAAACTAGGCTCTCAAAGGACTGCGTTAGGGTGAGAGGAGACAGAGCAGGTCGGGGCCTGGCCCGGTCCTGGCGTGGAGAAGTGGCCGGGGCACATTCTCTTCTCCAAATTCGTCGATTATCTCAGGGATTACACCCACGAGTGCCAAGACTGGGGGTACGCTCGTGTCCCTGTGGTTGAACAAGGTACTGCCGATGGACACCCACCTTTAAGGAGGCATATCGGTACTGATTTATAGAAACAGATGTTAAGACACGGAGGTGAAACTCCCTGCCCAAGTTCACAGGGAAAATGGTGACAAAGTCCAGGAAAAAGCCTTGGAGACCACAGTCTTCCATTTATATGAGGTCTGCCACGTCACACCCTGGCCTCATAATCAACACTTTTCAGTGGCATCTGATTTACACTGTCCTAAGCCTTGCCCCGTAGACCCGTTCTTTCCTGGGGATTTCTCGTCCCGAGGAGGTTAGGACAACCTCCGACGAGACAGCATGCTGCTCCTTCATCCAAGGCCCCTCCTCGTGGCAAGAGGACAATCCACGCTGGAATCCCGACTCCAACCTGTGCAGCTCCCGGACCTGCACGGCAGGGCCCCCTGCAGTGTCCCCCACCCCCGCCTCTCCCCTTCTTTCCAGCAAGTCCTAGCTGAGGGCAGAGAGCTGGGAGAGGAAAATCTCATTTTTGACGTACAAGCTCGATCGAGCGCGCAGTGAGAAAGGGGAGGACAGCAGTGAAGAGGCTCGCGCCCTTGGCCGGCCTGGGGACCCCAGGGTGCCTCCTACCCGTCCACAGAGCTCCACGGCCTGCTCCATCTCCCTCCAGGCCAGCAGCAGCTTGTCTGACGCTGAAAAAAAATGGAAGGAAAATAAAATTAAAGCAAAACGAAAACATCCCCAAACCCAAACAGAAAACAAGCGATTCAATGGCAAGGGGACAAAAGACACCTCGGAAAGAAGAAGAAAGGAACGGTCTCTCGAGACCCATCACAAACAGTACACTCACTGATCCCAAACTCTTTCTGCTCACTGTACTTCTCCAGGTCAATCTGGATGCTGGTTTTAAAGAAATCCAGCTTGGCCTTGAGCTGCTGAGACATAGAGGCCATGGAATTCTTCATCTTGGACAGGCAGCTGTTGTTCCGGAGCAGATTCATCCTGCAGGGACCCCGAGAAACAGAACCGTGGGGTGTCTCTGGCCTCCAAGTGCCAGTTCCCGGACAAGAGCAAACCCAGCTCAAACACGACGGCAGGCCCCCGCTGTAACTGGTATAACCGCAACAAGAGCAGCCACCTATAACCGTAACGACGATCTCCTGGCCCTCGGCAACGGGTGAGGTTCTGCTCCCAAACTGGAATTAGGCCAAGTACCACACGAAGCGACCCAAATCAGCCACAACCCGGGGAAAGAGTCAGCCCGGCCCGGCAGGACGGTCAGGGGAGGCTGGCCGACCCACGCCACAGCAAGCCCTTCCGAGGCCCCAGCGCCGTCCGCTGACCACACTGGCCTGGTCGGGTCTGACGGAGCCTCCCTCCGTCCCACCCTTCCAGACCAGCGTTCCCCTGCTCGCTCTCCCAACGGCCACCCCTGGGCCCTCGCCTCTGCCACCGTCCTGCGGCCGGGCCACCGGGCAGCTCCGAGCAAGTGAAGGCGAACCACCGGGCACGTACATGGCGGCGCGCTGGCCCTGCTGCAGGCGGCCGCAGTCCTCCTTCAGGGCCTGGATGCTGTGCCAGACCTGACCCCACACCTTCCTCAGCTGGAAGAACGGGAGGCTCCTCTTGGGCTCTTGCACTGGCCAGAGACACACACGACCGTCAGGGAGCGGCACCTGCGACGGCCCGCCTCCTGCCCGCGGAGCTCGCAGGCACATCTACACTACACCGTTATACAATGCTCTGCTGCTACACAACCATGCTGGGTGCTGGGCCTGGTTACCGTCGCAGACATTTTTGTGCCCTGGTAGAGCACAGGCACGTCAAAAGTTACAGATGCACAGAACACCCCGGAAGGTAGACCCCAGGAGTCAGGCAGCAGTGGTTTCCCGGGGGAGCTGGGGAGACAGAGGCACTTACTGCCTACCGTACAGTCTTTTTGATTTTTTGGTATCGTGTGCACGTATCGATTATTAAAATATGAAGACGACTTCAAACATCAAGAAAATGGTCACATGGCTGAATTTCAGCGGCCTGTCTGTCCTCTGTTTAAATGAGGTTGACATTAATTGAAGATGGATGTCCTTTCCTCTCTTCACCTGGGCTACTCCTCGCGGGTGCAAGTGAGGAAGGCTGCCTGACTGAGGGCCGGAGGGACTCATCTTCTCAGGGGCGACCCCTCCCTCAGTCCAGGGCTCTCCCTCCAGCCTCGTCCCAAGCACTGTAAGTAATTATCTTTTGAAAAGATCACGCTGTTCTTACGGATACAGCTGACGCTTTCAGGCTGGGGCCGTGGGGAGATCTGGGTCTCATAGGCGACCCTGTTGTTGTCAAAGAGGAAAACGAGATCCATGTCCAGGGTGCGGCCCTCGTTCAGCTGCAAATGGACAAGAGCAAAATGAGGCCTCGTGGACCCAGCCCCTCCTTTTCTCAAGCAACAAGGGGGGAGTCTTCAGAGGGTCCCAACAGCACCGTCCTCAGAGAGCAGGTGCCGGGCGCCCACTGAGCCTTTCCTAGGGGCCGCGGCCTCTACTTCCCTTGGCTGTTCCTTTTACACTTATTCCCAATGCAAACCTCATCTACAACTTACTCTGCTCTGTTTTATTCTCTGATTGTCTTTATCGTGCAACTTAGATGGTTTGCTTTACTGTCCAGTGACTGTCTCTCCTGCGTTAACTTTCCAGCTCTTTCTGTGCAGCTGTCAGCACGGTTCTGCACACACGAGGTGTGTCAAAAATGGTTTTGGTTGACTTGGAAAAATGAAGCATTACTTTGGCAGCAAAGGCAAAAGAAAGGCACTCCCAGTGGTCTGGAAGGAACAGGCAAAGCGTGGGGTGGCTCAGGTCTCCTATCAGGTTCACGGGATCTCGCATTCCAACCTCAAAACAGGCAGGCGCCTACCCTGCGTGGTAACAGACTGCCTGGCACGACGGAGTGGGACGGGATGGGCGATCAGCTCTCCGGGGTCGGGTGGGGCTGGGGCGCCTGCAGGAGGCCGGTCTCACCTTGCCGTCGGAGGCGCACTGAGCGGCGGGCTTGTCGGGGGTCAAGGCCAGACCCGCTTCCTGCAGCAGCTCCTGGTCCTCCTCAGCGATGCCTGTGTCCTGCTGGATCCGGGCCTGCAAGCTAGGCAGACTCTCGTCCTCTGCCACGGGGTAGGTGTGAATGGTGCCCGTGACCATGTTCAAGACGTGAACCAGCTGCAACGCAACCCAGGACAAACCACCTGACACTCCCGCTTGCTGGCCCGGATCCTCTGCTACTCCCCACACCTCCCAGCCTCCCAGAGGCCTGGCCTGGGGAGGAAGGCCAGCGCTGGGCCACACACAGGAGTCTTCCCACTCTTGTCCGTCCACAGCTACGACCTCGCGACCCACAACGGTCAGCAAGGGGTCCCATCATCCTCTCATGTGGAGATGCCCTCATGGGAGCCTGCGTTTGCCCACTGGTCGGGCAGCCGATGGCTCGCAGCCTTGGGCTAACTTGGCGTAGGCTCACCTTCAAGTTTAAGATGTCGTCCAGGGCCTTGAAGCAGCCGTTGGGCCCGTAGACGGGGTCGGTGCCCCTCTGTCGGGGGTGCCACATCAGCATCAGCTGCAACCACTTCTCCAGCCGCTGGGCCAGGACGCTGAGAAGAGGGGGCCGCGTGCGTGTGTGTGTGTGTGTGTGTGTGTGTGTGTGCGCGTGCGTACGGGCCCAGAGCCAGCCTCAGGGCCCCGCGTGGGAACTGAAAGGCACTCACACCTCACACGCACGTGACCATCACGCGGACGGGGCCAAAGTGATCCCTGAGGATGAACTAACCTAAGGAAAGACGAGCCTTTCCAACAAAACGACTCACTCAGGCACTCACCCCTCCCAGATCCGCGCCAACACCCTCACATCAGGGCGTCCTGGCAGATGGCTGTGCGAGAACCTCAGGAAGCTTCCTATGTGCTTCCCAGGCCCGCCCCACCTCAGGAGAACCGCCCACACAGTCCAGACCCCTCGCTGCCGATTCGCTTTGTCGGTCACCCCGGGGACCCCTCGGGGGGTCCACATGACAAAGTTCTCACTTCTCCCGGCCCGGCGGGGCCCTGCCGGCACCCTCAGAGGCCCTTGCCACGCCCCCAAGAAAGCCCTGCAGAGGCCAGCACCACTACGAGCTGCCTCTCCTGGGCCCACCCCCACCCCCCATCTTTCCCCATGCCTGTCCTGCACATCTTTCCAGATTCTTCCAGAAAGTTCCAGCCCACCCAGTCATCCTGCGCAGCTAGTCCACTCGGTACCTCTCTCCCCATCCTCCAAACACTCATGGTCACTGTGCTCCATGCTCCTCAGCTGTGTGTGGCCGCCTGGCAGTTTTCCTCTGTACTAGCCCCCAATTCTGATAGGATTACCTGACTGCTAATATTCTGGCTCTAAGACCAGGCGGCAGTGCCGTTCAAACCGCAAAGGTTTGTTTGTTGACAGTAACACACGATTAGGCTGCAGGCAAAGAGAAATAACGCGTAATCCCCTGGCGGTCAAAGGCTTACAGCTGACCAGAAGGCAAACCCTCTGCAAAACCAAATGTCACACGAGGTAGAAGCTTCTTGGAGTGATGAAAGGTACAGGTTGCTGTGTGAATTCGGGAAGGAGAAGACTTCTAGATGGGGTCGGGGGGAAGGCGTTCTAAGTTTAACACTGAGATAGACTATGCCAGGTGCCGGCCACAGCAGGATGTCCCGATGTCAGAGCTACCAGGACGTCGGCTCTGACATCCATTTCTAAAACAGGAAGGACACGACGCGGAGGGGAAGGCCTGGGGCCGTACCTGTTGAGGTTGCTCGGGTGGGGTAACGAGCTGGAGAACTTCACGGCTCCGTTCAGGTCCTCACTAACCACAATGTCCATCTCACTCTTCTGCCGGACTTTGGAGTGCCTGCGGACGCAGGGCCCGGTCTGTCACGCTGCTCGTGATGACCCTGCATCACCCAGCAGCCAACAGCCCCTCTACACCGGTAGCCTTGCACCTGACAACTGGACAGGATGCCCCCGGGTCACTAGTCAACCCCTTGGGATGCCGGCCCGTGCGTCTGCGTCCTGCTAGGATGCTTCTCTGAGAGTTTAAGGCCGTCAGTACTGCCCAGTGAGTGTCACTGACCTTCAGGCTTGTACTGCTGATTCCTGGCCTCACCTTGGCTCATCCTTATCTTTCTTCTACTTTTCATCAAACACAAAACTCTCACGTTTTGGTAGAGGATGAAATTAGGACGTGCACACCAAGATCACTGCATGAGGATCCTGTTCACGTGAAACCTGCACGCACCACACACTTCCCTCTTAATGCATGTGGCTAAGCGTTACTTCTGATGGTGAACAGTTACATTTCCCAACTTAGAGACCCTTCTGATGTATCTGAAATAGTATTTGAAGGAAGCAAAGTTTTAAACTGGTTTCAAATCTTCTCGGTGACAAGGGTGATGACGTAAGTCTGAATAATGCTTCACAGATAACCAAGCACCGACTGTGAACACGCCCTTCTCTGCCCGATGACCCCATGTGGTAGACGGTTTTCAGCCACCCATTCAGCGGTAAGGAGGTGAAGATCAGGTGACCTGCCCAAGGTCACACCACCGGGGCCTCAGATCCAAAGTCTGGCGCTCCTTCTACTCTGTCTAAATGTCTACATCCTTCCTTTTCAAAAACACGTAAGAAATTCAAACGCAAAATGCTTTAGCCCTGAAGCCTCACTGGCGAGGGGTGAACCGGACCATGTGGAGCACACGTAGCCGGGAAGAGCTGGGGTCCAGCTGGAACCTGCCTGCTCTACGTCAGGCTGTCATTACACACAATGGGATGGTCCTCTGACAGAAACTCGGTCTGTCAACGGGAAACCATACAGATAAAGAAAAGGACACAGTAAGTGAAATGCTCACTGCTTAGGCCGGTCCTAAAATGTACTTCACAGTAGCTCAGTGACAGGATAATAAAGCTCAAATTGCATTTGTCCTGAAATTACTATCTACCTGCCATCTGAGATGAGAGTGAAATTGCTAAAGCTGCCTGAGGCATTACAAGGCAGACAAGACAGACACGTCTCACAGCTACTAGGTTTCAGAGATGTCCACCTGCAAGTGGTCACCCGGCCTCCCGGCTCCGTACAAGAGGCTGGCTCTGCAGACAAGAAACTTACTATGAAGATGCCAGGCCATTAGAGATAGCTTCAAATAGCATTTCTTCTTCTAGTTCTAATGGACTTTAACTCATCTTGTTATAAATAATGGAAACGCTCGACATTTGAACTGAAAAAAATGCAGTAATTCCTTGGTTAGTTAAAAACACTATAGATGTACAGACATGTAAATTTTTTGTCATGATGGTTACATGATAAGGTGTGACTCTAATGTAATGAGCTAATTCAACACTCCAGAACCCAGCTCAGGAGTGCTGCCTCTCCTAAAGTCAGTCCCCACAGGAGGGCACTCCCTGCCATGCCACCAGGCTCCTCAGGAGCTGGGACCATGCCCGGTTCATCTCTTCCAGTGTCTGGCATGTGAACGGTGACTGAACTGGACCGCGTCACACAAAACTACTCTTCTGGAATTGATTTCAAAGGCTACATCTTAGACTTATAAATAAACAATCTCATGATGTAAGTACCTGTCCTTTGAAAAAGTCAATGTTTTCGCTACTTCCAGAAAGATACTGAGAAACGTGACAACAGCCAGTGTGGACCCACAAAGGGGCAGCTTCGTACGTTCCTGGTGGAAACGTTATTTATACAAACTTTCTGTGGAGCAATTTGTTAGTGCACATGGAAGACCTTTAAAATGCGGATAATCTTTGATCTGTTGATCCCATTGCTAGGAATTTATCCCAGGGAAATAACTGCGGACATACAAGGATTTCCCTACAATGATGTTATTCTTGGTGTTATTTTAAGAAGTAAAAATTATAAACCACTGATTCTTCCAGTAATGGGGAACAGGTTAAACCAACTACAGTGGAACAGCAAACAGACGTGACAAAGAACACGGAAAAACAGAAAGCATTTTCTGTAGCAAGTTTGAGAGGCAGGTTCTATGAGAGTACGTAGGGTAACCTACTTTGTTTTTTAAATAAACACAGGCACAATGAAGAATCTGGAGACACAGAGATATGTTCACGGCAGTTGGAGGCAATTCTCAGTGTAAAAATCCTGGAAGAGCACGTACAGGGCAGTGTGCATATCACACTGTCACTGAGGTAAAATGGGGCGGCATACATAAATGAGTTAACGAACAGCTACATGCCCATTTGCTTGTACACGTCCAAGACATCCTCAGAGGCGGACCCAAGATCAAAAGGACCAGATGCCTGTGGGGAGGAACCATGACTCTTCACTTTTATACTCTGAAGTTTGAACCACATGAACTTACCACTGCTCCAAAAAATAAAAACTGGAGATAAAAAAATAATGTTGAACAACAGTAGCATCATTTCAATTAGTGTGTGGTCTCTCAAGGAATCATTTTGAATGAATCCTAACTGACTTAGGGGGATGTTAGTTTTTAAATGATGCATTTCAGTAATGGTTAACTTTTATGTATGCAATGAACCACACGTTAGTATTATAATCAGAAAAGAAGTTTCAAAATACAGAGTAATTTTTAAAAACTTAATTGTATCCTTTGACTTTTTTTATTAGAAAATCTCTTTTTGGAAATGTATTCAGTTCACATTTTAAGCCACTTTTTGACACTTTTAAAAACAGTAAAATTTGTCAACAATAAATTTTCATGTAAATACAGCTCATTATTTGTCATGTGAACATGCTATTTGTTTGTTTACCAATGCACAGTGTTTTCAGTGTAAGCGTACACTACACACACACTCTGTAAACATAATGACCTCCTGCCCTGCACAGAGCAGTCATTTACACAGTACTGGATTTAAAGCTGTTAAGGTTCAGAATCCAGGTTGACACTTAACAACCTTCCATCTTTCCAGGCTTTTGCAGCTCAGACTGCCCACGTGCCAGGTCTTAACGGGACTTCCTCTGGGTGAGAGGTCACAGGTGTCTCAGGCCCAGCCTGGGGTGCCCAGTGAGACAGCACAGGTGAGGTGACATCTGACAAAGACAGGGGCACACTCCCCGCTTTGGGCGGCCAGCCCGCCCCAAGCCCTCACTCACCACTGCACAGGCTGCCAGTTGGGCAGGAAGGGCCGGAAGCCCGTGATACACTCGAAGGCCAAGGTGCCGAAGCTCCAGTAGTCCACGGTCACCGTGTACTTCTGCTGCTCTAGCAGCTCAGGGGCCTGTGGTGACAATGTGGGGACATACCTGAGCTGCTCCCCATCTGAGGGTTTACCACAGAGGGGGGCACCCAGCCTCTTATCGTGCCCCATGCTCCCTGGGCCCCGCTCCAGGTGAGGAGGTAACCACGTGTTCAGCAGGTGGTACCTAACATCTCTCTGGACCTCATTCAGTCCCGGTGCTGAAACAAGGGCCTGGGGGTATTTTAGGTGAACCGGAGTGCAGCGTGTATCCTTTTCCCAGCACTGTGCAGGGAGGGGAAGACAGGGCACGGACAACAAAGGAAAGTGATCCGGCCAGGCACACCCATTCACAGCACACGCACTGCATGCCAGCTGGTCCCCTAAAGTGGTGAGGTCCACAGCATGCGGTCGGACAGCGGGATGGATTGTTGCAGTCAGGTAGGAAAGGCCAGATGCATGGCCACTGCCCAAGCAGAGAGGCTGGGACAACCAAGGAAAGCTTCCCAGCACAGGTGGGACGGGAACGGATCAGAGTGCCTCAGGGCAGACAGCCCAGAAAGGACCATGACAAGCGAAGGCGTGGAGGCAGGACTGAGCACAGGCTGGCTGGAGGCATGACACTCATGAAGGACCACGGAGTCCAAACAAAGAGGAAAAACGTGGGGACGCACAGGTCAGCCTCTGTGTCTGGTTATGGACAGAAGTTTTAGGTCCGCAAGTGAACAATTTGGCCGAACATCCTTGTCAGAGCCTGGGGTCCTCACTAACTGCTGCTGAGCTGACGAGGGGTCCAGAGGACACCGGGCAGGACCCACAGGGTCACGTTATGTGGACACACGTGCTGAGTCACAGCCCCGAGTCCCCGCTCTGAATCCTCTACTCCCCAGGGCAGGTGATAAACCGGCAGTCCACTGCCTGGTTGGGGGGTTAGTGGGAAGTATGGGTACGCTCAAAAGGACCTCAATAATTGCTTTCTCTCTTTCTGTATGAGAACCACGTAGGATAATTAAGCTCGTCGAGCCCAGTGGCTTTCAACCTTTTTTTGTTTTTCTTTTTTAAATTGTAGACTCCTTTAATCAACATGTTCTGGTTATCATCTGCAAACAATCTATTACCAAGTTCTGCTGGGTCTCTTCCAGGCATTTCTTGAACCATCCTCTACATCCTCAAGGCCCTCCACCAGCTCGGACCAGCTCAGTACAACAGCCTCCTTACCACTCACCCACTACCTGCAATTCACCCTCCACGCTGTACCAAGCGTGGTCTCCTCAAAAGGTGAACCCAATCCCTCTCACACTTAGAAACCTTCCACGTCTCTCCAGAGGCTTCAGGATAAAGTTTAAAATCTCTAACCCAGCCAACAAGGCTTTGAATAATCTGTCCTCTACCTCTCTCTCCAGCCTCAACTCGAGATACCCTCTTCCTTCTTCTCTGGCTCCTGCCACACCTTCTGGTCTCCCATGTCCTATCCCTTTACCTGGAACTTCCTCTCTCTCCCCCTCCCCCAGCCCCCCTTTCCCCCACTCATCCTTCAGGTCCCAGACCAGGCTAGGTCTTCCTAAAATATATTCTCATAACACCCTGCACTTTCCCTTTGCAGTATTTATCACAATTGTAATTTCTTCATTATTTGTGTATCAGGGTGATGCCTGCTTTCCTCCTAAACTCTAAAACTACACTTGACCAATATTTCTTGGATGAATGAGTGACTCAAATAGAACCGCAGTATTAAGACCAAATAACAAAAAGAAAGGGTGGGAGCTCGAAGCTCAGCCCTCTCTCCTCCATGGCCCCCGAGATGCTGCGTGGATACTGAGGCCCCTACAGACCAGCAAGAACCTGGTTTAAACTCTTTGTCCTCAGACAAAATACTGCAGCATGAGAGGTTATGGGACTCGTGCGAGGGCCCGGGAGCACAGCCCTTTTGATATGAGAAGACGACCACATCCCTCCATAAGGCCTCTGCTAGCAAAACATGCTGACTTGAATGGATTATGAGTCTGACCTCATACAACAGTTCCTAGGCACCCAGGAAACATCCAAGAGCCGGCAAACTTAGATGGCAGAAGGCAAGGATGGAGGAAGAGCCCCACAGACACAGCCGACACACATCAGACACACATCGGACAGAAACTGACACACAAACATGGAAACCCCGTCTCTTACCAGGTACTGCAGGGTCCCCACAAAGGAAGTGCACAGACTGCCCTGGTCCAGCTCCTTGGCATATCCTAGGTCAATAATTTTGTGTATTAACTGAAAAAAAAGGGAGAAGAAACCTGACGGTTATGAGAGTATACTGTCCTTCAAGAATTCTGGATGTCTCTGTTAGAGCAGAGGATATTTCTGAATTTCCAATCCCAAGACCCTAAGTTCCAAAGGACCACCAAATACACAGGAGAATGCCCTAGACATGGTAGCTTTAGGCAAAAGAAAACAATGTAAAAACGCCAGGCACATGTTCTCCCTTGCTCTGCGACCAACTGCCAGAGGAAGGTCAAAATTGCAGACCACGCAGCAGCCCTCAGGACTGCTAAACCTAGACACAAAGGACCAGGCCAGCTCCTTCCCAGTAAATACCTTTAGTTCTCAAATCTTAGAACTGACAGGAATGATCGTGAACTGGGCCAAAGGTGAGAGCTAGGACAGGCATGGGTCACACCTAGGATGCTGGAGGAAGCTGCGTGGAAGAGGTCAGACAGTCCGTGAGCTGAGTGACTGCATCCCACTCAGCTGGGCCCCTGCCTGTCACCCAGCTGAACAAACAAGGCCAGGAAGAGCACAGGGCCAAGCCCTGCGGGGAGGTTACCCCACACCCGAGCGAGGGGGCCCCCGGAAAAGGTCCCTGAGAGCTCTGGGGAAACTGCGGGCTGGACCAGGCCCCATGGGCAGGTGGCAGCTCCAAATGCCTCCTCTCAGCCACGCCCAGAACCAGCTCATAGATGGACTCCCTGTCAGCTTCAAAAGCTGAGGCTCTCAAACAGACGGAAAAGAAAGCCCATTTCCAAGAAGTGCAAGTCCCAGAGGCTGGGGGTGTCAGCTGGAAGACAAACATTATTTTTCTTATCAGATTCCTGCAACTTGGATGACTAACAATGTGGTCCATTCAAACCTGCCTCAATCTGCAAGCGAGAACTTTTCGCGGAATTTCGTTTCAAATCAAAAAGCATTCCCGGAGAATCAAAGCAAATATGTGAGCAAAGAAACGCAAACACACAAAGCGGGTTCCTCCCCCGCCCAGCTGCCACCCGCCCTCCCCAGGCCCCGGAGGGTCACTCACTCTCTGTTCCCCTTGCTGCAGGACGATGTTTTCTGGCTTTAGATCCCGATGGATGATCCTGTTTTCGTGAAGGTATCTAAGTGCAGAGGCTGACAGGGTGGAAAGGGGAGTGAGTTTTCGTTAAGCCTGGACAATGCTTTTCACTTGGAATCGCCTACCCAGTGAAAGATGATTACCGCGTGCCCCCGACACACACCCTGACTCGGTGCAGGGGATCACAGTGGAGGGACGGGGACCGGCAGACACCCCTCCGGTGAAGGGAAGGGGACCCGGCTACGTGAGCAGAACTTGGACCAGCACCAGAATCTGCCTCGTTCACGCAAAGAACTCTGAGCCTTCCACCCACGAGGTCACCAACTCCAGCCTTGAGCAGCGGTTCTCAAACTGCACTGCCTGGACCTGCAGCATGCAGACTTGTTAGAAATGCAAAACCCTTGGGTCCCAATCCAGACGAAGTGAATCAGAAACCTGGGGGTTACCCCACAATCTGTGTTTTACCAAGCCCTCCAGGTGATGCTGATAAAGATTGAGAAGGGGAACTCCTCTGGTCTAGAGGCTCAAAAAAAATCTAAATTCTGCTGGGCAGGTAAGGGAGAAGGGCCCTCTGGGCAGAGAGCACTTGGTCATCTGCTGTAGAGTCCGCAGGGCAGAGATGGCTCCAAGGAAGAAGTGGGGGCTCTGGAAGGAGAGAATGGGGGCACCTTCAATACATCTGACAGTCCAATGTGTGCCTGTTATGCGCCCCGTTCTCTGCTGGGTTCTGAGGGACATAAAATCAGGGAGGGCATGGTCCCCAACTTTAAAGGGCTCAGAATCTAGCTGGCAAGGAAGGAGCCTGCACAACCTGGCTGTGAAGTCACTTGATACCACAGCTTCTGCCGTGAAGAGCAAACATGACTATGCGACTGACCCAGGATGGCCAAGGCTACGACTCCAAGCAGGACATGATTTTTACCCCTAAGAGAGGTTTAATAACTTCAACAGAAGTCCTAACAACCTGTACTACAAAAGAAAAAAATGAAGAAGTATTGGAAAGAGATAAAATTACCTTTAATTGGAAATGATCTGACTCTATGCCAGGAAGACAAACTGGGAAAAATTTAGTAAGTTGTCTGGAAGCAAAACAAGTATATACAAATCAATAGTTTTTCTCCCTGTCATAGATTCAGTTGAAAGGAAAAAGAAAATAAAATCCCATTCACATTAGCAACAAAAATTCTAAAACACCACGGGATAAATTTAGCAAAAAAAGTAGTGTCATGTGAGGAAAACTATATGGCATAAAGAAAAGCAATACAAATAACATAAAGAGGTTTTAAAAGTTCATGGCAACTATGGAAAAGAGTACGGAGGCTCCTTAAAAACCTAAAAATAGAGTTACCATATGATCCAGCAGCCCCACTCCTGGGCACTTACCCGGAAAAGACAAAAACTCTAATTCAAAAAGATTCATGCACTCCAGGGGACTTCCATGGTGGCACAGTGTTTAAGACTCCGTGCTCCCAATGCAGGGGGCCTGTGTTCGATCCCTGGTCAGAGAACTAGATCCCACGTGCATGCTGCAACTAAGAGTTCACATGCCACGACTAAGGAGCCGGCGAGCCACAACTAGAGTCCACCTGCTGCAACTAAGACCCGGTGCAACCAAATAAATTAAAAAACGAACAAAAAGATACATGCACCCCAATGTTCACAGCAGCACTATATACAATAGCCAAGACATGGAAGTGACCTAAGTGTCCATTGACAGACGAATGGATAAAAAAGATGTGGTACATATATACAATGAATACTACTCAGACATAGAAAAGAATGAACACCATTTGTAACCACATGGATGGAACCGCAGCCACATGGATGGAAACAGAGATTATCACAGTAAGTGAAATAAGTAGAAAGGTAAAGAGAAAGATAAATATCATATGATATCACTTATATGTAGAATGTAAAAACTTATTTACAAAACAGAAATTGACTCACAGACATGGAAAAGAAATGGTTACCAAAGGGAAAGGCGGCGGGGGGGATAAATTAGGAGGTTGGGATTAATAGATACACACTACTATATATAAAACAGATAAACAACACGGACCTACTGTATAGCACTGGGAACTCTATTCAGTATCCTCTAATAAACTACAGTGGAAAGGAATCTGGAAAAGAATGTGTGTGTGTGTGTGTATACACACACACACACACACGCATGTATGTATAACTGAATCACTTTGCTGTACACTTGAAATACTGTAAATCAACTACACTTCAATTAAAAAAAAAAGAAAGAAAGCTTTATGGCAAAAGACACTATACACAAAGCAAAAGACCAAAAAAAGAGAAAAAAATATCTGCGGCACATATGCCAGAAAGCATATACCTAACAGACAAAAGCTACTACAAATCAATAAAAAAGCAACCCAGATGTTAGGGTAGCAAGAAAACTTTTGTTTTTCCTTTTTTGAACCTCTATTTTTCAAAATCATAATGTTATGTTACTTTTCTAATGAAAAAAAATACATAGCTTTTTACTTTAAAGGAACATAAAAAACAAAGAGGTGGGTTAGATAGGTGGCTCCAAAGTTTTTGGATTCAGACCAGTAGGACTAAGAATAAAAACTGAGGATGGGGTCCAAAAGAAGATTATTATATTTCTATTCTGCGAGGTTAAGTTCATCTAAAAATAATAAATACTATCCATTTTATTACTATTTTATTTATTCTATATTATTTAGTAATTAATAATGTAAAAAAGGAAAGACCACTTTAACACATACACACAAAGAAAGCAACCCAGTAGAAAAAAGGGCAAAGAACAAGTGAAGCGGTAACTTACAGGAGTAGAAATGAAACGCAAACCGTGAACAATTATGCAATTATGCACAAAGTCGCTCAAGCTTACTGGCCGTCCACAAAGTGCACATTAAAGCAACACTGAGGGACTTCCTTGGTGGCGCAGTGGTTGATAATCTGCCTGCCAATGCAGGGGACACGGGTTTGATCCCTGGCCTGGGAAGATCCCAAATGCCGCGGAGCAACTAAGCCCGTGTGCCACAACTACTGGGCCTGCGCTCTAGAGCCTGCGAACCACAACTACTGAGCCCACAGGCAACAACTACTGGAGCCCATGCTCCCAACAAGAGAAGTCCCTGCTCGCTGCAACTAGAGAAAGCCTGTGCACAGCAACGAAGACCCAACGCAGCCAAAAAACAATACGTTAAAAAAAAAAGCCACAACGAAATGCCTTTCACCTCTTCAGCTGGCAGGAATTTTAGATGAGAGATAAAAGGCACTCCCTACGTTGCTGGAAGGAGTAATAACTGCTGTGCAATTGGGGGAAAGAAATATGGCAAAAGCTATTAAATTTTAAGACATACATATCATTTGACCCTTCATTTCCGCCTCTGGTAATCCAGCTTACAAAATCAAAAGCACTATCACATACAAATACGGATGTGGACTGCACAGTGTGGAGTGAAATAATTAGAAACTAATGGAAAGTCATCAATCAGGGAACGGCTGAACAAATTATGGGAAATCCATAATATAACAGGCAATTATTAAAAATTATTTAGGTTTATATTACCCAACTCAGAGGGATGTCAATGATGTAATGGTATGAACCTTTTTTTTATTAGGAAAAAAAAAGGGAAAAAGCAAAAGTGATCATAACACTAAGAGAGGTTTACTAACGGGTCCTCGGCCAGGGCACAGCAGGGAGGAGGGTAAGAGAGAAGTCCTCCGCAGAAACCAAGGGATCGGATATGCTGATTAAAGACTTTCATGCTGAATGTTTCCTGAAAACACTGGAGAAAGTCTAACTGAGAGTTAAACACCCAACTTCAGGGACTTCCCTGGTGGCTCAGTGGTTAAGAATCTGTCTGCCAATGCAGGGGACACAGGTTCGATCCCTGGTCCGGGAAGATCCCACATGCCGCGAAGCAACTAAGCCCGTGCGCCACAACTACTGAGCCTGTGTTCTAGAGCCTGTGAGCCACAACTACTGAGCCCGTGTGCCACAACTACTGTTGCTCTGCAACAAGAGAAGCCACTGCAATGAGAAGCCCGCACACCACAACGAAGAGTAGTCCTCGCCCTTCGCAACTAGAGAAAGCCCGCGTGCAGCAACGAAGACCTAATGCAGCCAAAAATAAATAAATAAAATAAATAAATTTATTTTAAAAATAAATAGATAAACACGCAACTTCCATCTTCTCGGGGATGTTCCATCCGCACATTAAGTCAAATCGCAAAACCTCTCCTTAAATCTGCCCCTTTTTCTTTTTTTTTAATAAATTTATTTATTTGTTTTGGCTGCATTGGGTCTTCGCTGCTATGCGCAGGCTCTTCTCTAGTTGCGGTGAGCGGGGGCCACTCTCCGTTGTGGTGCACGGGCCTCTCATTGAGGTGGCCTCTCTTGTTACGAAGCATGGGCTCCAGGCATGCCGGCCTCAGTAGTTGTGGCACGTGAGCCCAGTTACTCCGTGGCATGTGGGATCCCCCCGGACCAGGGCTCAAACCCATGTCCCCCGCATTGGCAGGCAGACTCCCAACCACTGTGCCACCAGGGAAGTCCCTAAATCTGCCCTTTTAAACCCAGCCTTTGACCATAGAGTTTCAACATTTCACACCTGTTCCTTCTTTTCTTTTGTTTCATAACTGGGTACAGTGATTGGCTTAGGTCCAACAAACGTCCAAATGAAGGAACACACTCGCTGCTTTCAAAGTGTACCTCACCAAATCCCCCCAAACATTGTTCTTGGTTACAGTAACTTTTAAAAGACATGCTTCTTCTCAGCACTTTCATTTTTATTTTACTAATCTTTATTAAAGAATCAAAGCAACGTGTAATAACAAGTACTAATAATTGCACAGACACGACATTGCACACAGGGATGCTGCCACTGCTGCATGTGAACGAGCGGCCAGCGGAAGCACCGTGTGGGGAGACCAGGCATGCCTGCTCAGTGACTGAGTCACAAAGGCCTGCTTGGGTATGTGACACAGTGTCAGGGTGTAATACATAAAGGCATGGGTCAGTTTGTTCAAGAGCAGGATATACGAACATTGAAACTCACTGTATTCAGAGCAAGTAGAAACACAGACTAAGGCAAGGCCTCTGAAGTTAGATGTGAACCTCTCAGAGCCAGTGACACGGGGCACAAGCAGGGGAGGTGTCCCAAGAAGCTCAGGGAGGGCAATCAGATCACACGGAGAGCGCTGCTCTCGACACTACGAAGATTGAGAGTTGTCACCAGGTCTTTAGGGAGGACAGAGGGCAAGCTGGTGACCAAGCCAGTGATCACTATTAACAGCTGTCTATTTTTATGCTTAAGCAACTGTACATGACAAACTTGAGTCCTCATTTCCGGGGAGTCATTTATTCTCAAATGCTTTGTTGTCAACTTAATAAAGCCCGGAATTTAAAAATCCTATAGGTGTTGTTATACACGGTTTCTTGGACCGAGTGAACGGTCAAAACCTTGATGGGCAGGAGCTCTTAGACAGCTCCCCTTACGGGATCAGTCCTTAAAAGGCTTAGTTCAGTCTGACGGTGCCTTGTTTTACACAATGGTACCTCAGGAGAGTGTCATGAATTGTAATTGTCTCAAGCCAAGAGAATCTAATTTGATTTCAGTTGGACGGAACGTAAGAATTTGAGATGAAGAACAACACCTTTGTGTCTGAAAGTTTCTTAAAAATTGAAGCCCCTAACAATAGAGGTACTACAAGCGTATAGAAATGGAAAAGCACACCACAAAGCAGAAAAGCCTGCAGGTTAATTTCTCATGTTCCAGTGATAGAAAAGTGCTGCCAAGCAGTACTCCGTGTGAACTTTTTTACACCACGCAGTGGCATTTCCTAGGACAGACGCTGCTCGGAGGGGTCCGTATCTGCCCCCTCCTGCTGTCCTTGTCAGGAACAGCACCCAGGTCTGGATCCCAGCTTTCTCTCAGCTCAAGAGGGAGACACAGACATTATAACTGAAGACGGTGGCACTCCTGGAGTTCTTACTGATGAGCCAGAATCCCAAACCACACTCCACAAATTAGGGAACAGACAGGACCAGCTAGACTCCCGCGTCGAGAAACAGCTGTGTAAGGATCGTGTCCATGAAGCCTAGTGACCATACCCTGAACTGAAAGAGATTACTAAGCTCTCTTGAGAATATTGTTGCTCAGGATACAGTCCTGAGCAACAATGGAAGAAATGGAAAGATAAATGGACCAGAGAGCTGACGCAGAGATTAGAAGGGAAAGAAAAGACAATTACCAGTTGGTGGTCTGAGTCAGCAGTGCGGGAGAAGGGCAAGAGGACATTCGTTCACACAATAAGAACTGGCCGCATGCCTACTACGTGCCAGTCACTTTGGTGTCACTGGGCTTTCCAAGCAAAACAGGCTGGAAGGCCAAGTGCAGACATGTGGAGATTTAGTCCAGCTAATGGTTTCTTGGCTAAAAGAGCCCCTATGACTCATCAGCAAGATAGCAAGGCAGGCACACCAAGTGCTGAGAGAAAAGTGCAAAATCATTCTCTCATTCATTCAACCATCCTCAGGAAGTGTCTTCATACATAAGTGTACCAGGTGTTGTCAAAAATGTGCCACTGGATCGAACCGTTTTCTTCACTTACTGCACAAACAGTCTGGTCGATGGGCCCCAAACCCAGAAGTCAGTCCTTACTGTCAAGGACAGGCAGAAGTCACATAACAATAGCAGGGAAACCAAGTCCTGAGTGGAGGAGGCCACGAGGGCACAAGAATCCCGAGAGCAAGACCCACTGTGCTCGCCAGGCCAGGGCGCTCCCCACGGAGTGGCAGGTCGAAAGCGCAGGGTCGTGGGGAGGGGCCGGAGCGCATTCTAAAAAGGAGCGTGTGGACAAAGGCTCGCAGGGGGATGGAAAAGTGGGTCTTGAGGTTGGCTAGAGGGGATCAGGAGAGATGGGAGGCTATGAGGTTTGATCTTGATCTAGTGGTGGATTATGACGAAAGCATCCTTTCAGAAGCATGAAAGATGGGTTAGTAAAATGGGAATAAGGACTCCAGGTAAGTGATGTGCTGCGACACTGAATGAGCAGAGGTGGTGGGAAAAGAAAGGGAAAGTGCGATGCTCAGCACGAAGGAAAGGATGGAGACTCTTTTTTTTTTTTTTTGGTACACGGGCCTCTCACCGCTGTGGCCCCTCCCGTTGCAGAGCACAGGATCCGGACGTGCAGGCTCAGCAGCCATGGCTCACGGGCCCAGCCGCTCCGCAGCATGTGGGATCTTCCCGGACCGGGGCACGAACCCGTGTCCCCTGCATCGGCAGGCGGCCTCTCAACCGCTGCGCCACCAGGGAAGCCCTGGATGGAGACTGTTTAAATGGGATGGTGAGGACCAGGAAGAGGGCAGGTTGTAGGAAGAGACGAGATTCGAGGTCGGCAGCCGTGTCGGGTAGCTGGCAGAAAGACAGGGCCAGTGACCCAACAGAGAGGACGTCAGGAAGGGATCAGTTTTAAGGAAAACGTCTAGGACTTCAGTTTGGAAGTGACTTGGGGAGAAATGTTGTGTAGACGTGAATATGGAGCTGAGGGTGGAGGTCAGTGTTCAATGTCCTGACTTTGGAAAAGATTTGGTGGATAAAGATGTCGTGAGAATGGCCCGGCACACAGAATACTAGTGGAAGCAGCGGGTGGTCACCCAGGTGCAGAGAGGGACACACAGGCTGGGGCAGGAATAGACAGACGGCATCAAGACCAGGTTCCAGGCAGAAGATGATGCCTGAGGACCGCGGGAAGCAGGCGGGCTGGGGCAGTGCAGCGGATGTCAAAGACGTTCTGGGCAACCTTTCTGAAAATCAGAACCTGAACAATGAAAAAGCAATGTTCAGAGTCAGAAGGGCCCCTAGGGGTCACCCAGCCCAAATGCCTCATTTAAAGTTGAAGACGCGCAGGTCCAGAAAGTCACCTCGGTTTTCCAGAGAGGAAAGGCCCTCGTCAGAGGCAGCAGAGCTGGAGAGGCAGCGAGGCCAGGACTGAGAGCAGCTGTCTTCTCTATTATGATTACATTCATTAATCTGGTTATTTACGCCTTTCCATGTATTTTATATACAAATGACCTGGATTGCTGAGACCAGGCAGTCATCTTTTATTATAATCAGCAGTGCAGTCAGAATGTAAGTATTCAACAGAATAAGCAAGGAAATCCACAATTACATACACACAAAACAGAGAGCCCAGTGTTCTGACTCCCTAAAGCCCTGAGTTCCCTTTGGAACCCTCCCTGTCCTGTAAGGTGGAAGGGCTGGACGCCTGCTAGGAGCAGCTCTAACAGGGACAGAGATGGTGACACAGAGAACGGAGCACAAACAAAATGGGGAGCGGGGGCCCTGAATGCTTAGAGGACAGGACGGTCGGTCACCATGGTACCCCAGCCACCTGGAGAATCAAGATGGGTGCAGATCTAAGATCTAAGACGGTGATCGCTTACCGTCCCGCCCAGCTGGCCTGGGTGTGGGCAGGTCCCCGCTCTTTGGGCAACAGAGACCTGGGCCTCCAGAGTGCATAGGGGTTTGCTGTCAGCTGGCAGAGGGAAACACATGGCAATATTTTCCAAAGGATAACGAGCACACTGTTTAAATAGAGTCCACTGAGATACAACTTCCTGGAGCTATTTTAGGGTTGCTTTATGTGGAAGACAGAACACTTCCAGCCGCCTCTGCCACCTGTCCCCAGACCTCTTACTAGCATAAGAGCAATGTTCTAACAGGCCTGTCCGTCCTGGCACAGGACACGGGCTCACCCACGTGCTTGCCGGGCGTCTGCTCACTCACTCATGCGTACTCTGCAAGATCTTCTCCGGCAACGTAAAGCTCACTGGAAAAAATCCCGCCTACGTCTATCATCCTGACGCTGCTTTGAGTGGGCATCTCTGGGAGGCCAGGGGCACCGAAGAGGTTAAAGGCAAGTAGGTGTCACCCAGAGGAGAAGGTCGTGAATCTGACCTGGCAGGCAAGGGTGGGGCTCTGCCCTTATCTGAAGTCAACCTGGCAGGGACCAGCAGGGCAGCTCCACAAAGGGGACGTGTGGCCGGCCCTTGGGACAAACTGGAACAAAACAGGTTCAGGAAATGTTCCAGAATACAAAAGAGTTATGTTAGATGAACTCGCAGAAAAACTTTCGGACTTGGTCTCTGTGACGACATCCATGCAAAACAAATAAACTTCATGAGTCTCGTACACAAATCATAAAAGGGAGTGAAAGTACAATACAGGCTTATCAGCAACCTCCACCGAAGCCTGCAGATTGGGGGCCTAACGGCATCCCAGAGGCAGCCACTTCCGGGGAGGGACGTCTCAGAAGACAGCCACCTGCCTGGCTCACTGGACCCCAGCCTCAGGTCACAACACAAATGAGGGCGACGGAGGTTTTCTAAAAGGGGTGCTATGAACCCAAACCCAGGGGGGAAGGACAGGAGGAAGGGACGAGCACGGGCTCACTGCATGTTAACACGGCAAGCAGAGCGTGTGCTGGGATTACGTGTCCCACCTCCCTCACTCCACCCTCCTAACGGTTCTCACGTGGTGAGTTATGTTCCCACCTCACAGCAAATAAAGCTGCTGCCCTTAAGAATTAAATAACGTGCCCTAGGTCACACTGCCAACAGGTGGAAGCGCTGGTATTTGACCTGAGAGTGTTAATTTAATTACATGTGGACAGCAGTTCTTTTAAATAAAAAAACAGGTCCTTATTCTAATTTCCTTTGGGATTTATTTCATTTGTTTGACAAATATTTACAAAGAAGCTACTACGTAAGGTACTACTGCTGTTCCAGACGCCAGGGACACAGCAGTGACTAAGTCTCGGCCTTCACGGACTTAAGTCTAGTTGACTAGTGCTTCAAAGCCTCATTATTTCCAACCTGGGGCCACAGAGAGGAAAGATAGGGAATCAGCGACCTAAAGACCTTTGATACTCATCCACTGACAGGAGAACGGACACATAAGCACGTGGAGTGAACCAGTCTCCTGTCTTCATGACTGTGACTTACATGTAACTTATACACAGACACCTTGAATGCATCGCAGGAAAGCTACCGCAGGAGGCCAAGGTAACTGGATGTGACACGTGACCACATCAAGGGACACGTGACCAGCAGAGGCTCCATGACTATCACTACAGTCACTTGAGGCAGTAGAAGGCTGCGTGAGCAAGCAGACGGTTTCGTGTGCTTGAGCCAATAACTCAAAGACTTTCTTAACAACCATCTACTGAACGCACAAATAATCTAACGAGGGGAAGCACAATATCTGAGGGAATAACATACAGAAAAATGACTTGAAGCAGCTCTAACTAGAGAGAAACAAAATCAAAGTTGCCCATGAAGAGCAAAAGAATATTCCCCAACCTTCTAACCTGCCTTCAACCCAACAGAGAATAAACTGATGATGTGGCCACTGGGGCAAAAACAGGTAAATGTGTAAGCACAGCATGGATGGGCCAGGGTGGGGCAAGGTGTCGAGGGAACAGGTGGGATCTTGGCCTAAGGACTGGACACCCTAGGGAGTCAGAGAGGGCACCTCCCACACACCCACACGAGGGAAGCAGTCTGGCCAGTGACGGACGCCCATGCTGGTCACGTGTTACCTGTCAGTTATACCTCAATAGAGCTGGGAAAAAAAACCCCAAACTGGTGCCAGGTCAACTTGCCCTCACCGTGAACCCCATCCACAGGACAGGGACACTGGCTACAGGGGGAGAGGGAATTTTCTATGTCCGACCGCTCGGATCCTAACCTTAAGCATGTCATCCCTCGGTTCCGCTCACTTCCTTCTTGCACAGAGTGAGAGGGAGGCAGACCCGGAGCCGCGGGGACCAGAGGACCCCTGCCCTCCCAGGCCAAGCGTCAGCCAACACAGCTTTACAGACGTGGTGAGACGGTAACAACTGGTGAACCTGGGTGACGGGTGTGTGGGTTTCACTACTCTTCCGACTTTCCTATATGTTTGATATTTTCCTAAAAAGAAAGTTTGGACGCATAGAAGGAAAAAAGAAAAATACAGCTTCGAAGAGGTTGTGGTGGCAGAGGGGTGAAAATGACGTCATTCCCCAAATCTGGGGGCAAAGGCTCAGTTATGAACTCTGGGTACCTCTCAACTTTAGATCCTTGCACCACCAACCTCGGAGGTTTACCCCTAAATAATAGAAGGCACCAGGGTGGAGGAGACTGGATCTGACCCCTGCAGGCTGAGGTCAGGCTCCTGCTCCCCAGGCCAGCCGGGCTGCCAGCCAGGCCTTCTCTGAGGGCCTTGGACACACTCCTCGGAGGACACCATGGGCACCAAAGGGATAAACAAGGCCCGTTTTTCCTAAGCCTATGGCCAGCAAAAGAACCGCCAGTGTGGAAGTGGAAAAATTCACTGCCAAGGGATGAAATTCATTCAAAGGACAGACAACCTACTCCATCACTGGCTGTTCTGGGAAAGTAGGGAGTGGAGCTTTTAATGGGAAAGGAAATCTCTTACCCTATATACACCATCATTCACTTCATGACTTAGTCCGGAAGGAAGGGAAATCTATTTGCGTTCAGTGCCAGCCCGACTAGGCCCTGCTGACATCCCCACCGTCCCCAGTCCTCCACCACCGTCTGTCCCTGACAACCCCACCTCTGTAGAGACCGGAGGACCAGTCATCTCCCCTCCTCGCCCCCAGAGGCCTCTCCCCGGAGCGCACGGCCTGACTTCCAGGGCTGGGATTTACCAATGTCGCTCAGCAAGGTGAGGATGGCTCCTTCCCGCAGGCCACAGCAGTTCTCAAACTGGTTCAGGTACTGTCAAGAAGGGGAAAGAGGCGTCAGGGGGAGCGCTCACCAGCCACCAATGCGCCCACAAGTGTCCTTCACCAGCCAAGGCCGTCTGAGCACTCCCCGGGCCCTGGGCCTTGGGGACCTGGGTGGACAGCCAGCCCGGGCAGGACGGGCAGGGTCGGTCCAGGCGGGGAAGGAGGAAGCATCTGAGAGCTCCTAGAAGCGCTCCCGTGTGTAACCCTAACCCTAACCCTGAGTCATTCTCAGAGTCTCACCTGTGCCGCAGTCCTGGGGGATGCAGGCCCATCTGAGCTCAGCCACAGTTGGTCCACTGCTCCCGAGAGCCTGAAGGAGCCACTGAACACCTCCCTCCGACCCCTTCCCCGACGCGGCCTGGCTGTGGGGTGGGGATGACAGCAGGGCCCAGGCAGTGAGCACTTCGTATGTGCCGGGCACCTGGCAGAGCCGCGTGGACGGGCTCAGTGCAGCCTCACCTGCCCCATCTCACTTCACCCTTTCTCCCGCTCCCCTGCCCAGGCCAGCACTGGCGGCATTTCCACTTCACAGGTGAGGGTGCTGGACGGGAGGGGTCCAGCCATCCGTCTGCCACCACGGCCGCTGCGCAGCAGAGCTGCCATAGGACACAGGTCCACCTGAGGCTCGTGCCCAAACGCTCAGCCCCTGTGCCCTCCTGGCCCTGGCAAGCCTGTCGAGGGACTCCATCTGCTGCTGAAAGCCGGCCTCAACTTCAGAAGTAACTTCCCGACGGGGTGCCCCGTCGTTAATTCACACCCACACCCGCGCACGTCCGCCAGCTGCTCCCTGCAACAGGCACACACACGGCACTCCTTCAATCAGCTCTGGCTTTTACCCTCGCTCCCGTACTGGCCAAGCTTGTCTCCCCAGACCAGGTGCGGATTCTGAACTTTCTAGAGATGCGAAAGACGAGCCACCTCATTTGGAGAACAAAGAGGACAGACCGCGGGCACCCCAGGTGCCCTGGTGACCACGTGGACCAAGGCCCCGTGGGGTACAGTCGCTTCCCGCGTCCCCTGCACCATCCTGCACCCCGTCCCAGGTCAATCACGCCAAAGTCTGTGTCAGTCTTCCCTGGCCAACAGCTCCCTGCTGCCTACAAGATGACGTCCAAAGTCCTCTGCCTCTGTGAGCTGGTCACTTCCCACCCCTCCCACGCTGCCCTCTAAGGACTGTCCACTCAACTACAATGACACGGCTTTATCTCCCTAAATAGCTGCAGTTAGGAATCAGACAGCTGTCAAAGATTAGGAAGATAAAGGGGAAAACGGAAGCGTTGTCAAGTTCCCCATTTGTCATCGGTTATCAGTCCCCGGCCTGCGGGTTGCCAATGACTGTGCTCACATCCTGCCCTGAACCCCAGGATGAGCCCATCTCCCAGGATGGGAGAGCCACCCGGGCACACCAGCCCTCATGGAAAGTCTCCTTTGGAGAGGGAAGGTGGGAAGGGCCGGAAGAGTGCTGGGAAAGCACGCGATGCCGGGTCCCGGAAAGTGCTGAGTACGGATGGAAGAACTGCCTGGCCATCCTGACCGCGCCCCCGAACAATGCAGACCTTTGTCCAGAGTGCGAGGTGAGGGGGGTGGAGACGAACAGGCAACCTCTTTTCAATACAAAACTAGCTCCTGCCCAGAGCTCTCATGGTCCTCGTGCGCTGGGCGCTATTCCCTTCACAGACGGAGGGGGGCCTGCGGCTGGGACCCACCGGCAGTGACCCAGCCTCTGCTGCTGCAGCTGTGTGAGGCCCGGACACCCACGTGGGCCCTTGGGGCCGCGGGGCCCACCCTTCACACGGGATCCCATCCATTTTACCCACGTCACGGGCTGCTGAGAATCACATGAGGCCACGTGTAAGAGCGGCTCGTGACACTGTTCCGGAGATCGCTGGGGAGGGGGACACACAACGGTCCCCGACACCCACCCCGCAGCGTGCGTTCTGGCAAAGGGACGTGGTGGACGCAGCGGGAAGAAAGGGAGAGGGACCCAGAAGCTGAGTCAGTGGGGCTCTGGGTCCCCAGCCCAGCTGGCCCAAGCCAGTCCCTTCCTGCCCCACTCCAGGACCCCGGGCTGCCACATCTGGGAGAAGCCCTCTGATCTGGGCCAGTGGCCACGACGACACCGAAGGGCTCAAGTGGCCCCAGCGTGCCGAGGGAGGAAGACCCGTCCTGGAGTCTGACCGGCCTCTCCCTGCGCTCGGACCTGGTGGGTCTTCCGCATCACGTCAGGGACAGCTGCGCAGGGTGCACGGCAAGCCCCTCCCTGCCCTCCGTGCACCTGTAACCCCGCGACCCCACCCCAAGGCTCCCGAGCGCCCTGCCCAGCCCCCGCAGCCTCACCTTCCGCAGGTCCCCTCCCTGGCAGTACTCCATGGCCAGCAGGGGCAGGTCGTTGGGAGCCAGGCTCTGCATGCCCTCGGGGACGTCCCGGGCAGCCACCACGTTGGGGTGGTTCAGCCTGGGGGGAGGGAACCAGTGAGGGAGGGCGGCCTGCAGGCACCAAGGGCCCTGGAGAGCGAGCGGCGGGGCGGGGAGACGTGGGGCTCACCACTCGCCCAGGGCCCGGGCAGCGCTCCTGTCAGCACCATAGCCCCAGCTCTGGGCACCCCGTGCAGAGCTCCGTTCTCTTCAGAGTGCCCTTGGCAAGTCCTCCCTGTATCTCCGCACTGCTCTGAGGCAGAGAAAGCAGGGGGACTTCAGATCTCACACCACTGGGCAGGGATGGTGTGTGTGGTGTGGTGTGGTGTGGTGTGTGTGTGTGTGTGTGTGTGTGTGTGTGGTGTGGTGTGTGTGTGGGGTGTGTGTGGGGGGGG
>NW_020837969.1:32644694-32737860 GCF_003676395.1 Aethalodelphis obliquidens | reverse complement strand
GTGTGTGTGTGTGTGTGTGTGTGTGGTGTGTGTGTGTGCGCGCGCACAAGCACCTGCAAACAAGGGGACACCTCCCCTTTCCCTGAGCTCCAGCAAGGAGCCCCTGTTTGGGACCTGTCGGTCTGTGAGCTTCCCCACGTGCCTTCCTGGCTGGGAGGGCACCCTGGAGGAATGGACGGCAGCAACAGGCTCAGGGCACGGGAGACTCACAAACCAGCTCGGAATTGGAAACACTGGAGAAAAAAGGACTTTTGCCAACAAAGGAAACTTCACTGCGATGGCTATTTTAAATAATTGAATATAACAAAGAAAACCCCCAAGAGCCCTTGGCAAGGCCAAGTGATGGCTGTAACTGCCACTCCTCCAGAAGTCACCCCTCTGGACAGTGGGGCTGGGGTCCTTATGGAGAGACTGGGATTTATGACTCCTGCCCAGACAGAACTGGGGCTCCTGCTCCACATCCCAAAGCTCGGCCTGCTAGCTCCCTCCAGAGTCATTCCGACGTCCCAGGCCCCCGGCCCTGCGGCCCCCAGCCCTGTGGTCCCGCACCCGGGCGCACTCGTGCACCAGGCCCTCACCTCCTCATGATCTGGATCTCCAGGCACCAGCGCTCGCGGTTCCGGGGACTAAGCTCCTGCCGGCACTGCTTGATAGCGATCTGTTCGCCCGTTTCCTGCAGAGGACACATAGGGAGGATCAGAGAAAGCCGAGGGTCAAATCCGAAGCTGTCTCCCTAGGACCTGGAGCACGGACCGCCATCCCCGCCAGGCTCCCGAGGTCTGCATGGGTGCCCACTTGAACAGACGTCCCCCCGTCACCTCCAGCCCGTCACGTGGGTCCCCACCAGCCCCAGCTCCCAGCCTGCCCCCTCCCCTCATCTCTAGCCATCCCAAGTCCACACGGAGGCCTTGCTCCGTCCCCACCTCCTCCACGAGACCTCTGCCGGCCACTCCTGCCCCAGAGGGTCCTCACTCCTCAGACCCCAACGCTGCTGGACGTGACCTCCGACCCATGCGAAGGGCACTTCCCTGCACTTCAACCTAACGGTTAATGCCCTGGCTTCAGTCTTCATGCTTCTCCCTCTGGGGGGTTTCTCTCTCCAGAGAGAATGCAAGCCTGGTATAGAAGATGGAACACAGGCTGATTCAAATCCCGATGCAGCCATGTACCAGCTGTGACCCTCGGCAGACCACGAGGTCTGGCTCAGTGTCTTCAGCTGTAAAATGGGAACACTGACACCCACCTTTCAGGGCTGTCATGGAGCTGAGCCCCTAGCAGTGTCCAGCCCTTAGGGGTGTTCAATAACACTCTTGGGGGCAGACCCATGTCACACAGGCACTCCAGGCACGTAAAACCCTTCCAGGCTGGGCTCTAACCTGCCTTTCCATCACCCACCGTCGACTCCACCCCAGGCGTCTGACGCCAAGTCTAGGTCAGACCATCGGCCCGGTCCTGTGCTCTAGGGTCTCTGCTCTGGCTCATGCAGATGCCAGGCACTGACCCCCCCACTCCTTCATTGTACTCACCTACCAAAGACTTACTTTCCATAGGGTCACAGGGTTATTTTCTCTTTTCTCCGTTAAACTATGGGCCCGTCCCTCCTCGTGCGTTTAACCCCTAATGCAGTACCTGGCACAGTGCCCTCGACGGAGGCTCCGTGAACGAAGGCAATCACTACAATTCTCGTGAATGAGTGACTGCCTGGGCCCCGAGAATAAACTCTTCCCTTCCCCTAGGTGTCTAGACAGAATCAAGGACAGCGCTCGGCCGCCACCTCCTGGTTCATGGGGCCCCCAGGACAGCCAAGGGTCAGCAGCTGCCCTGGCCATGGCTCTGTGGCAGCAGCCTGGGTGCTGGCCCTGCCATCAGCAAGCAAGCCGACCTCCACCCCTACCCCGCGAACCCTACACACCTGCGGCGAGACCCCTTCCCCCAACAGCCCACGTGCCATGAGCCCTGGGACAAGCCCCAGCTGGTGGGACGGGCGGAGTGTAAATCCAGCAAGAAAAGGCTTCAGAACGGTACCAAAATCCGACTGGTGCCCAACTGAAGGATGGGAGTCCTACAGGCCCTGTCGGACCATTGTCTCTGTTTATGAAAAGGCATACCGTAAGGAATCATAAGCTCTGTAAGTGCAGGAGTTCATTCGGTACAGACGGGACTTAACAGAGGCATGTTGAGGACGTGGCAAGGTCCCCAGGAACACGTGCTTCCCGAGGGCAGTGGAAGTGCATCGCGGTCACACGTCCACCAAACTAGCCACTATCCCCGTGAACAAGGACCCACCCGGGAGGAAAAGGAAAATGGGAGTCCCGGACGGAGACAGACGGTGTCCACTAAGACCCCTGACTCGCTGGTCAACAGACCCGTCCCTAAAACCGACATTCAAGAACAAAAGCTTCGGGAAGAAGGCGGAGGCATTTTTTGACCGTGATGGCTCCAAGGCCTGAATCAGGTACTTGCCACGCCTCCAGGGCACTCTCAGAAGTAAGTGGCTTTTATCAAACCCCCACGTGGCTGTGGGTAAGCCTCTGTCGTGCAGTCACCTCACATGCTTATTTTCTTTTCAACAGCTCTACTGAGCTATAATTCACATATCATTCAATTCATCTGTTTAAAGCACACATGTGGAGACTTACTTCCCTGGTGGCACAGTGGTTAAGAATCCGCCTGCCAATGCAGGGGACACGGGTTCCAGCCCTGGTCCGGGAAGATCCCACATGCCACTGAACAACCAAGCCCGTGCGCGACAACTACTGAGCCTGCGCTCTAGAGCCCGCGAGCCACAACTACTGAACCCGCGTGCCACAACTACTGAAGGCCATGCGCCTAGAGCCCGTGCTCCGCAACAAGAGAAGCCACCACAGTGAGAAACCCGTGCACCGCAACAAAGAGTAGCCCCCGCTCGCCGCAACTAGAGAAAGCCCGCGCACAGCAACGAAGACCAAGCACAGCCAAAAATAAATAAAGCATACACGTTAATGGTTGGGGCACATTCAGAGTAACGTGGCTAAAGCCACAGTCGGTTTTAGAACACGCTCATCCCCCAAAGAAACCCCACACCCATCAGCCATCACTTCCCGTTTCTCCCCAACCCCCTCCAGCGCCAGGCAACCACCCGTCTGCACTCTGTCTCTACAGATTTAGCTGTCTGGACATTTCATCTAAGTGGGATCATACAAGATGTGGCCTTTTGTGATGGCCTCTCACCCAGCACAGTGTTCCCCAGGCTCACCCTGCAGTGGTCCATGCCTGCTTCTGTGCCAACACTCCCTGGTGCCAGGCAGGCACTGATGGCCAGGCTGTGCCACATCGTTCACTCACTTTGCTCTTAGAATCCTGATCTCTGGCCTGGGTTCAGAAGCCCTATTGAAGAAGAGCTGACCTCTTTCAAAAACTGTCAGTCCTGTTGCTCTTGAACCCATCACTACAGCTGGACGAGTGAACTTGGGTGGACGTTCAGCTAATACTTGTCAAGAGTTACGGTGTGTGTCAAGAGACCACTATTTCTTTAATCGATGTACAAACAGGCTTGAGCCCCAGTTCTGTCTGGGCAGGAGTACAAACAGGCTTGAGTTACATCTCACAAGACGTTCCATCCTCTACAGCGTGAACTTCCCGATTCCTCTGCTCTCGAACTGATTTGAATCTGCTTTCGAGTTTCACTTCCCACTAAGCGTTCAGACTAGAACGTTTTCGCCCAGTTCTCTGGTAACTTCAGCAACAGCCGCTCTGACATGCGTCTAGATGCTTGTTTCCAGGTGGGCGGCATCGCACAGGAACCCGGGCTGGGATGCCGAGATCTACCAGTGAGAGAAGACTGACGGCCAGGCTGTAAAAGGAGGTGACGCCACTGGGAACATCCACTCAAGCGTGTGACGTTGTGATGGACAGTGCCTTATGCAACAGTTTCGAAGAAGATACTGCCACGCATGGTGTGTTACCTCAGGATGTCTCAGAGAGTTTAAAAATCTGCACCTACTTTAACTTCAATACACAGAACAGTGTATTCCTTTTCCATTGCTGCTACAACAAACTGCCACCAGCTTACTGGCTTAAAACAAATTTATTTCCTGATAGCTCTGGAGGTCAGAAGTCTGGCAAGCGCCTCGCTGGACTAAAATCAAGATGTGGGCAGGCCGTGTCCCTTTCCGGAGAACGCACATCCCTGCCCGCCCCAGCTTCTAGAGGATGCATTCATCCCTTGGCTCATGGCCCCTTCCTGCAGCTCAAAGCCATCAGTGACCAGCTGAGTCTTTGTGGTTGCATCACTCTGACACTGACTCTCCGGCCTCCCTCTTCCACTTTTAATGACCCTTGTGGTTACAGTGGGTCCACCAAGATCACCCAGGATAATCTTCCCATTTAAGTCAGCTGATTAGCAACCTTGATTCCCTCTGCCACATAACCTAACGTAGTCACAGGCTCAAGGGGTTAGGACGCAGACATTTTGGGAGGCATTGTTATTCTCCCAAGCATAAACAGTATGCTTCCTTCATAAAGATAACAGGTAAATCAAACCCAAAGGGTAGACTTATTAAGTGACTTAGAAAATATTTTATAGACTCTACCTGTATATGCTGGGTGACTGTAGATAACTGTAGTCTTTTGCCCAACACAAACACCGGAGATAACACACAGCCATCACCTGGCCCATCCCAGAATCCACAAATGGATTCTGATACTGAAGACTGATCCAACATTGGTCTCAACTGCCAAACGAAACCTAAAGAGCGAACTTAACGATATGAACACGGAACACATCACAGACTAAGTGGGCACAGACACCAACACTGACTCTGGACAGCTCAGCTTCGTCCTACGGCGGCAGGGGAAATCCTGACTTCCTAGGCCTGAGTGTCCCATGCAGACACAGACACAACTTTTCTTACCCGGTGGCCCTCTAGGAAGTACTCTGAAACATTCCCGTTTTTCCATGAGTAATGTTTCATTTGAAACAGAAACCCAAAGAGAAGGACCTTCCATTGCTAAAAACATACTGGCTCTGGAAAGCGAAATTCAATTCATCGTAAACAGACTACGAAGATGTTTTTGAAAGTCGGGTGGGGGGGGCTTGGTTCCCCAGCAGCAATGACACTCGAGGGCACGGATGACTGTCTCCACTTGGTTCGGAACCTCCCACTCTCAGCTCAGTTCTCTGGAAACCCAGACTCGGCCCAAACCATCGCAGTATCCGACGCCTAGTAAGTTGGGGCAAAATTTAGAAGTGATGTGTATTTTGAGAAAATGGAGAAAGGGGCCCACAGCGGTACCTACATCAAAGGCAGTTGATGATGAAGGTCCTCTGAGTGTCTGTGACTCTGCCTTTTGCACAGGAAAACACGAACCTCGCGTATAAACGTGGGTATACTCTGAAGTGAGGGCGGCGGGGGGGCATGCATCCTCAGACTTCTGAGACCATCAGATGGTGCTCTTCTAAGGACAAGGCGACATGCACGGGAAGCCGAGAGGTCCCTCCACACCCTCAGGTCAGAACGCTGACTCCTGTTACCACGGCAACCACCCAACAGGCCTCTGTGATCCAAGAGCGGGATTAGAAATACCTTCCTTGTTCCTTCTCAGGTCCTCCCTCCAAGATGAGTGTTTCAGGAAGGAGGTGCGAAGCTGGGCCCAGAGAGATCCTAGGGACAGAACCCAGGCCTGAGAGTCAGAAGGCCGAGGTCTGGCCGCAGCTTCACCCCTGATTCAACCCCAGTGACCAGTCTACGCCGAGACGGCTGACTCCACCCAACTCCCTTCGGAGTAAACACCTAACGGGCACGTCGGCCTCCAAACCCACCCACGTGGGCTCAGGGGTGAAGCAGGTCAGATCATGATCCCTGTACTCCGCCTGGTGCATGTGCGACCTTGAGCCCATTAGGCCTCTAGGCCTTTATCCACAAGGTGGAGGCGACCCTACCCCTGCCGGTGCTGTCAGTTAAGTGAGACAGAGCATCTGGTCCTTGAGGGCCTGGCGCACGTTCCCGCAGCACCGTTCCCTTCCTAGCCCCGTGTAGGCGACGCTCTCCCCGTCCCACCACCTGCAGTCCACCTCCCGTGAAACCCTGCTTTGAGAAGCCTCCGGCCACCTCCGGCATCGACGCGACAGCGTGGGTGAAGCACCCAGCGCAACTGGCAATGACGTTCCCGATAAACAGGAGCCGTGACTACTTCCTCACGACCTGGTGCTCACATTACACTCACTTGGTGTGTTCCTGAGGATCCACTTTATCCCCTCGACCAGAGCACGGTGTGTCAGGGCCACCTCCTTGTTTCCCTGACGGACCCCTGACAGCCTCAGGCCCGTGCTCGAAGTCTTTAAGACCTGAAGTCACACAGACAGGCTAAAGTGAGCTTAGTGTCGTCCAGTGAGGGGACAAGTAGAGCCAGCGCCACTTCTAGAGGGATAACCGGTGTGTCCTCAGGGACCAGGGCAGCAACTCCCAGCCTTTCCCATCACAGCGCACGGAGTAAGTATGTGGTATCTGTGAGGTACCCTGGGGCGTGTCCAGAGGCTTCCAGGGCGTAGCAGCACCACATCTGGCCCAGACAAGCTGAGAGCAGAGGGGATCGATATCTCAGCTTCTTTCAAATCCGTGTGGGAGGCTGTGGCCCAGAGCCCTGAAGCTGCCGACACCAGAGCCAGGACTTGAGCCCAAGCTGTGCGACTGCGAGTCCTGAGTTTTCTCCCCCTCGCTCACGAAGGGGGCTGCAGCTGAGGTCACAGAGGTCCCCGCCTCTTCTTCTTCTTCCTTTGTGTTTGCCAAACACCTTATTGAAAATATCAGCCCATCCAGAAAGTACTGACCCTTGGGCTGAAGATTTAAGGGAGTATCCACACAGCAAGGATTGTCAAGGCCCATGCTTGGTAAGAGAACCAAAAAACTCACGGAGACAGGTAGGGTCATTTGTTGCACTGTCCTTCCTCCGTGGGAAATATTCACTTTAGGCTTCTCTGTTTAGCAAGGAAGACTTATATATTTTGTCATCCAAAGGGGTGTTTTTCCTTTAGTGCTTCAACTGAGCCTGTTCCGGGGTGTCCCTGACCTTGGATCCCCACCTTGGAGAAGCCACAAGCCAGTGGAGGAGGCATGAGGCTGGGATTCAAACAGATGTAGGTTCAGAAGATTCCTGCTCCTTTACTTACTAGCTTAGCCTCTCTGAGTAAGGGGTTGACTTCTCTATGCTTCAGTTTCCTCAGTTATAAAATGGGAGTAAAGACAACAGTACTTCCATTTAGGGTGGTTGAGCAGACTGGAGATAACGCATGTGAAAACACCTCGCCCATGCTGGCATACAGGACGTTCTCAATAAATGATGGGTCTGGACTTCCCTCACGGCGCAGTGGTGAAGAATCCACCTGCCAGTGCAGGGGACACGGGTTCAAGCCCTGGCCCGGGAAGACCCCACATGCCGCGGAGCAACTAAGCCCGTGCGCCACAACTACTGAGCCTGCGCTCTAGAGCCCGCGAGCCACAATTACCGAAGCCCGCGCACCTAGAGCCTGTGCTCCGCAACAAGAGAAGCCACCACAATGAGAAGCCTGCGCACGGCAACGAAGAGTAGCCCCTGCTCACCACAACTAGAGGAAGCCCGCACGCAGCAACGAAGACCCAACGCAGCCAAAAATTAAAATAAATAAATTAATTTTAAAAATACTGAAAAAAAAATGATGGGTCTGATCATTAGTCTGACTCATCTGACTGAGGACACCAATGCCTAGGCTCCTTTATGCTTCTCCTGTGATGAAGGACAAATACTCTCTCGTAGACAAGGTACATGGCGTAGTAGGAAAACGTACATGGTTGTCATGTCGAATATAAGCAATTACTGTGCCCGACGGGAGTTAAGTAACCACCACCCTACCCCAGCTGCTCTCCTCCAGAGGTTCTGAAAGCAGGGGTGTCCCCCACCCCGAGAACACGCTCGTGTTGATTCTGAACACCGATTAAAGACCCTCCCCTAAGCACCCAGAGCAGCCCAGGGATTTCCCCAAGGGGGGACGCCAGGAGGACCTGGAGTGCTTCCTGGACGGAGCCAGGCCCCGGGCCAGTGCTCACGACACACCTGGGAACGCTGGACACCTCTCCCCCAGCCCCTCACTGTCCACTCCACCCCTGTGTCCTGCCAATGTCACCCTGAAAAGCTCTTAAATCTGCCCACTTCCCCCCACGTCCACCACCATCAGCCCAGTCCAATCTCGCACCCGGACTGCTCCGGAAACCTCTTACTTAACTGGTCTCCCCAACAGACAGGGCAGTGCCAGTGGGGGCCCAGTACCGGATCCCGAGAGCTGACTGCTAATACTCAGGAATTCCGTTAGAAAGGAGGTTAAACTGCCAGCGGCAAGAAACAAGCCACAGTGAGAGCCTTCACGCTGCAGGAGTAGGGGAGTTTTTTCGGAGAGCTGACCTCCCAGCCCAGCACTGCCTGGGCCCCGCCATGTGTTCCTGCAGCCCAAGAGGGGCTCCTCTCTCAGCCCTTCCCCTCTCAGCCCTTCCGCTCACATCCACCTGCCATGACCTACCCCTCCCAACCCCCGGGCAGGGGCTCTGAACAGGCCGCACCCTGGGCCTGGAATCCTCCTCCCGCCTTCTCTGCCCGGCTAGCTTCCACCAACCCTCAGGGCTCCTGTCCAGCGCTGCTTCCTTGGGGCAGCCTTCCAGACCCCCTGACAGACCCTGGCCTCCGGTACAAGGTCTCACTGCACCGGGCCCCTCTCCTGGGTCGCAATGATCACAGCTGGGAGCTTACATTTATAACACTTGATGAATGGCTCTTTCCCTTCTCTAGAAACCAAGAGTGAATGACCCTGTGCACCTAACACATGTGTAACACGAAGAGAGTCTCTGGTCGGGGGTGGGGGGAGTGAAAGAAGCCCAAAGCCAGGCAGAGCCCAGGCTGATGGCAACACCCCTAGGCAGAAAACCACGCAGTGCGTGAGGCTGCCCGAACGAGCAAGGGTGAAGGGTTCAGTGAGAACCAGCTCCCATGGGACGAGGGGTCCTGCCTGCCGGCTCTGTGGGAGGTGGTCTACACGGGGTCCTGGCGGCAGGGGCAGAATGCACACAGAGACGTCCAGGAGAGAGGGGCTCGTCCCACACAGGGCTCAGCTGGGAGCCGACGGGGGAGAGGCAGGGAGTGGAGGGGCCGCAAACGGGAGAACGAGAGCTCGGCCTTTGGCTTTCTAAAAATTAAGGTTTCTGGGCTTCCCTGGTGGCGCAGTGGTTGAGAGTCCGCCTGCCGATGCAGGGGACGTGGGTTCGTGCCCCGGTCCGGGAAGATCCCACATGCCGTGGGGCGGCTGGGCCCGTGAGCCACGCCGCGGAGCCTGCGCGTCCAGAGCCTGTGCTCCGCAATGGGAGAGGCCACAACAGTGAGAGGCCCGCGTACCGCAAAAAAAAAAAAAAAAAAAAAATTAAGGTTTCTGAACAGGAGAAGAAACTGGAAAGCAGTAATTCTAGAGAACAAGTCCATACACATACACACACACACACACACACTCTTGGGCTCGCAGCTATAAAGCCAGAAACAAACTCCAACTGACAAGCGTATTCCAAGCTCAGAGAGCATATGGAGGCCACTTGGGGTGAGACGTGGCAGACACTCGGCACATCCTGATAGAACTCCTCCTGCAGGAAACCAAGACGTCTCCAGTTCAGCTGCAGCGGGACACTTGCTATAGTCAAGACTCCAGAATCCCTGGCCTGTCTGGAAGCAGCCCGGCCCAGGTCTGCGTGGGGCTGTGGAAGGATCTGACTCTCCTGTCCTGATGCCAGGCCCCTGGCTGCACCCCCTGCACCCCTCCCCCAACCCCGTCCCAGCCACAGGGTTGGCTGGAATTGGCGTCTCCTGGGTGAGTGTGAGAATTACCAGCTGCAGGACTGTCCTCTGCCCTCCAGCTCTGGCTCTCACATTCCTCCAGGGGCCGCTTCATCCACTCAGAGCTGACAGGGTTCAGGGCAGGGCCTTCCAGTTGATACAGGAGGGTGGCTGTCTCAGATGGCCCTCTGCCATGGCTGGCCGGGGGCCTGGATGACCCTCCCTGCTGGCTGCAGCTAGGCTCCTGGGAAGCGGTACAAAATTTTCCACCTCTTGAGTCCAAAAAGATGCTCGCGGCCCTTGATTAAAAAGCAGGAGCCTTCTTCCCTCAGGGGCTTTGGCGTGTCTGAATTTTGGGTCAAGAAACTAGTATTATCTATTTGGTGAGAGGGGGCTCCCTCAAGCAGTGGTCTCCAAATTGGGTATATGTAGGGGTTTCCCAAGACTGGAATCCAAAAAATAAACACGAAATGAAGCTTTCCTGATATTAACCGTACAGCACCGTCCTCAGATCATCTGTCAGGACACGTGCCGCTTCTGACACTCGAGGGATCCCAAGGAAAATGGGCATTCCACAGGCAGGGGATGGAGGACGTGCTGCAGGTTCCGTGTACCCCACCTTGGTAGAATTATGGATGGTATTATCCAATTTTAACAAAATAACTCTCATAAAATGGACGAATGGCTTCAAGACACTGCTGTGGAGAATTTCAGTGCATGTAACACCAGTACAAACAAACAGTAATATGGAAGACCTAACGCTTGTGGGGTGAGAAACTCACATCAGACACATAAGGAATAAAAACAATGAGGATCACTTTGTTATACAGCAGAAACTAACACACAATTGTGAAGCAATCATAGTCCAATAAAGATGTTTAAAACAAAACAATCAGGGCTTCCCTGGTGGCGCAGTGGTTGAGAGTCCGCCTGCCGATGCAGGGGACACAGGTTCGTGCCCCGGTCCGGGAAGATCACACATGCCGCGGAGCGGCTGGGCCCGTGAGCCATGGCCACTGGGCCTGCGCGTCCGGAGCCTGTGCTCTGCAACGGGAGAGGCCACAACAGTGAGAGGCCCGCGTACCGCAAAAAAAAAAAAAAAAAAAAAAAAAAAAAAAAAAAAAAATCAGGATCTAGCAGAGCTATAAACAAATCGGTCCAAAGAATTCAAAACTATAAAAATTATTTGAAATACGGATGTTCACCCACCATCCTTACCGATAATTCTCACTTTCGTGTGTCTCTGTATAATTCATGCTGTGAAGTATTGCAAACAATACTGGGAAGACGTCATAATTGGTAAGTACTTTAAATATTTTTTAAATTCTTTTCAAACATTTGAAAATATTTTATTATTTTCACACTTTAGATTCTTCTATTTTTGCATGTTTCATAACATGTAATATATTACTACACAATGTATTAGTAGGTGTTAGTCTAAGGTTAGCATAGATATGTAATTTTCAATATATATAACTGAAGCTGAAAGCTTAAACTTTTTTTTTTTTTTTACTATTTATTTAGGTGACACAGTCATTAAAGCTTGGAGACCACTAACCTAGAGTCAGCTTAGGGGCCCTGAGGCCCCCTCTCTCACTCTCTCCCAAGAAGCCCATGGCCAAGGTGAGCCCCGTTCACCCAGGGAGCCCAGGGTAGGGCAGAGGCAGTGAGGGGGGAGCCTGCCCCCAACCCCGCCGCCCCCAGCTCGTCCCAGCGGCACCGGGCCTACCTGATTGTGCCATCGGATGACGTTCCCAAATCCCCCTGTCCCAAGCCGTTCTTTCATTTCCCAGGCCCCGCATGTCTGGGTTGGCAGGGAAGGTGACCAGCTCATACTGATGTCCTGCTAACTCTGTAAGCAATTTGGCGGTGGGGGACAAAAAGCGAAAGTTAAGGAAGAATGGAACACAAGGAGATGGACAAGAGATACTACAGCCCTTCCATGTGAAAGGAGAAAAATCGGAAGTGGTTTTCACCTCGTACATAAACCAGGTTGTTTGGTTTGGTTTTGGTTTTGGTAGCCAACTCCGGCCTTTCGCAGCCCCTCCACCGACCGCCCCCTCCCCAAGCTGTACGGAAGCAGCAGGGAGGAGAGTCCCTCAAAGGATAGGGCGCCCCACTGCCCAGGACCTGCAAGGGGTCCCCCAGCCGGGACCCCGCCCGGGCGTCCTGACCGCTGGCCGGGGAGCCTCCCCTCCCAACTCCCCGCGGTCCCTGCGTCACCGCGGCGCGGACGAATCATCGCCCCGTCCCGGGCCCCCGCCTCGCGGCCGCCACCCGGCACCACCCCGCCGGGGCCGGGCTCCGGGGCCTCCCAGCTCCCCCCGCCCAGGAACCCCTGACTCAGAACCCGTCACGGGCGTCTCCGCGAGACTCAGAGAGGAGGGGTGCGAACCCGCCGGGCAGGTGACACCGGGGGCGCCCGCCCGAGGGACTCACCTGGCGGCCGGGCGCGGGCGCCACCCAGACGACATTAAAGTGCGGGAATCTCAAACCCGCCAGCAGAGCGCCACTTCCTAAAACACTTCCTACTATGACGTCACGGAGCACGTGGGCTGCGGCCTTAAAGGGACCGCGCGGCCCAGGCCCCGCCCTGCTCCGCCCGGTGACCAGCCCTAAGAAACGCCAGAGCCCTCTCTAGACTTAGCGACTTAGACCTGGGCGACTTCTGGGACAGGGAACATGGGGATTTCCTCACCTGGCACCGCCGGGGTCAGCCTGACACGCTTCCTAGACTTTGAACTGGGGGAATTTCCCGGCCCCTGCTAGGACTGGTTTAGGGACGGTTTACAGGAATTGCCGTGGGCCTCCTGTTCTCGGGCTGCGCTCCCTGCCCTGTCTGGAGGCTCCTTGGCTCATATCGAGAATGAAAAGTCACACCTGTCGTCCCTAGGAGGAGTGACAGCCCCCGTTTCCTCCTTAAAAAAATAAAGAACAAGGGAAAGGATCCAGTAGCGTAACACAGAACTGCAGGTTCAGCCCCGTGACGTCTGGAAATTGTGAGAACAGCTGCTGTTATTCGGTCATCACCTACCTACTTGGCATCATAATTAGGTTTTTACTATTGACTGTCTCAGTTCGAGGGCCTCATGTTAGCAGACGAAGGAGAGGCCTGTGTGTGTTGGTATATTTACTCAAGCAGGAAAAAAAGTATTAAGGGCAACCTGAAGATAATAGCTCACTTTACAGAGTGCTTACTGAGTGCCTGGCACTGTCTAAATTCCATACTTGGATTTCCCCATCCAATTGTCAAGACCGTCCTACAAATTGGACAGTACTGCATTATTATTATCCCCATTTTACAGATGAGAAAACTGACGCACAGAGCGAAAAATCTTTATCCCAAAGTCACAGCCTTATAAGAGGATGATGATCTGATGTTTAAACCGCAGCAGCTGGTTCTTGGGTGCACACTCTTAAAAGTAGCATACTAGTGCGTTCAGAAGGGAGCAAACTGGATTTTGAATCCGGGTACTGCTGTTGAGAACCTCTGAGAATTTAGGGCAAGTTATTGATGCTTAGACCATTCTAAGCAGCCGTTTCTCTTCTTTAAAATGTAGGCAGTATTAATGGATGGACTTGGAGGGTATTATGCTAAGTGAAATAAGTCAGACAGGGAAAGACAAACACTGTGTGGTATCACTTATATGTGGAATGTAAAAAATACAACAAACTAGTGAATATAACAAAAAGAAGCAGACACAGATATAGAGAACAAACTAGGGGCTACCAGTGCGGAGATGGAAAGGGGGAGGGGCACGATAAGGGTAGGGAATTAAGAGGTACAAACTACAACGTATTAAATAAATAAGCTACAAGGATACATTGTACAGCACAGGGAATAGAGCCAATATTTTCTAATAACTATAAATGGAGTATATTTTATAAAAAAATTTGAATCACTATGTTGTACACTTGAAACTAATTATATTGTAAATCAACTATACCTCAATTTTTTTAAAAAGGTAGGCAACATAAGGGTGAATTGCATGAAATTATCATTTTTTAAAATAAAACAAAATCAGTTGAAACATCAGCAACAAAGATTAGCAGTTTCATCTGGTTCAGCCTAAAAGCAGCAGGAGGTAAGAGGGCACACAAGTCAGAGACAGCAGGGCTGGGAGGGCAGGGGTGTTGTGAAGGACAGGTGATAAGATGGTAAGAGCCATGCCTGACACAGAGGACACTCCTGCCTGGACAGAGCCTGAGGCTGAAGTTTACTCTTAGGAACAGACGTCTGCTGTCAACCCAAGCAGACGGGTCGGTGTGCCCAGGGCTGCCCTAGCCACGCCAGGATGCTCAGAGTTTCTCCACTTATCCTATTGTTTCTGCTAAACAGCACGCTGGGCCTCAAAGCAGGAAGAGAAAAGAACATGAGTAAACAGTTGTAAAACACTTAGAATAGTGCCTGACGTATTCTAAGTGCAGTGTAAGTGTCTCTCTTTTTTTTTTTTTTTTTAAATTTTTGGCTGCGTTGGGTCTTCGTTGCTGCGCGCGGGCTTTCTCTAGTTGCGGTGAGCGGGGGCTACTCTTTGTTGTGGTGCGCGGGCTTCTCATTGCAATGGCTCTTCTTGTTGTGGATCATGGGCTCTAGGCACGCGGGCTTCAGTCGTTGTGGCACGCGGGCTTCAGTAGTTGTGACTCGCGGGCTCTAGAATGTAGGCTCAGTAGTTGTGGCGCATGGGCTTAGTTGCTCCGCGGCATGTGGGATCTTCCCAGACCAGGGCTCAAACCCGTGTACCCTGTATTGGCAGGCGGATTCTTAACCACTGTGCCACCAGGGAAGTCCTAAGAGTCTCTTTAATACATCAATTTTTAAAATATATTTATTTTCATAAATAAAATTTTACCGAGTTCTACAGGTGCTGGCCCCTCTCTAGAGTGTGTTTCCTGTATGACATCACAAAAGGTTTCTTTTTAATCCTGTCACCACTGAAAATCACTGTCCCTGAGAAACTTAGTGAGACATCCAGAGATATGCCAAAGAATTCTCATTTGCTCAGCTAAAAATAGCTTGGTTTTCAACTGAATATAAATCTTTCTGATAAGTCACATATCACTGGATTTTTTTAAAAAAAATTAATGATGGCCCAGGAAGGAATCTCTGGGTTTTATCATGTCCTGAGATGTTTATCATGTTAAGTCCCTTTTTCCCTCCAGATAAGACGTGTCCATTGCCTACGTCTGGTCTTTATCCTGTTCTAGAGATGACTGAGCATTTTTTACAAAAAATATTTTCAGATGCAGCAGAAAAGTCTTCCTTTTCCTTCCTGTTTTGAGGCTGAATGTGCTATTTAGGGTAATCCAGAAACACTGAGCAGCATGAGTGCCCCGCACAGCCCTGGGTACCGCTGGTCTAGGGTATCCAACTCTCATTAGGGGCACCTAGAATCTTACTGGAGGCGTATGACTCACTGAGGGTCCCCAAGTGATGAGAGATGGGGACCAGGCAATACAAAGTCCTGTGCTAATTTGTTCTGCTCTAGAGGCGGTATGCTGTTGGTGATAAGGATAATGTTTCCAATGGGGTTATTTTAAAATAAAAGTCTTCTTCACAGGGTAAGTCAAAAATAACTATCCTCTTGCTCGATCTTTGAGAACAAAACAGCTCTGAGCTCCTTTGAGTGAGAAAAGGGTTTTTTTCTGAGCAATCTGGGAGCTGAGTCATAGTAAGAGAAGCCAGCTTGAAAGATAGGAAAGCAATAAAACAGACCACTTGGCAGAGGGAGGATTTCCCCAGGCCCCCAGCCCCAGAGTCAGCTCTGGTTCAGTGATCTCAGCAACTCTTTCACTATCCTTCCGAGTTTGTTTTATCTCAGCCCTGCAGGGAGAGAGCTCTGCAAGTCAGGACCTGCTCCTTCAACAAACAAAAAATCTTTTGTCGCAAAAGTTGGAAAACTCGTTCAGTTGGAGGACATAAAGAAATCCGCCTTTCTTCTAGGGGAGATGATGCGAGGTGGGAATGGGCTGGTGGAGATGCTGAGAATGAACTTCAGCCCAGACCCTGCGTGGCTCAGGGCAGAGCCGGCTGCAGTGAGGAAGGGAAGAAAATGTAACTAACTTCTACCTCTGTGAATGAGACCTGGGCCAGTCTGGCCATCGTGCCTCAAACCTTGGGTGAAACACGGAAAGCTGGGGATTTGGGGCCCTGAGTCCCCCTCCTGAGAGGGATGATAGCTGGGGGAGGAAATCAGCTTGTAAGCTCCCTTCATTTGTACATGCACATGTTTTTATTCCAGTAAATTCAAAATAAAGAGGAAGGAGCTGATAAAGCACAGCTGCCCATCCCTTGGCTGTGGTGGTGGGGAAACCGTGGATGTGAGCTGGCTGTGTGTGCTCATACCTTAGGATGTTTCTTAGCTCACCTTAGTTCTGAGCTCTTACCTGTGCTCCATGGGAGCAGAGATTTTATTCCCTGCTGCATTCCCTGTGCTTGGAACATCACAGGTGCTCAGTAAGAGGTTACTGAACGAATGGGTGAATTGGCCAAGGCAAAGACTTGGTGATACTGCACCCTTTAGCATTTGGTGATAAGTGGTCTCTGGAGTCTGAGAGGTGTGGTTCTAATCCTGGCTCTGCGTTTTCTTGGCTTTGTGAACAGGCAATTCACTGGCCCTCACTGAGCCTTAGTTTTCTCATCTCTAAATTGGGGGCTAATAATCATTAAAAAGTCTACAAATAATAAATGCTCGAGAGGATGTGGAGAAAAGGGAACCCTCTTAGACTGTTGGTGGGAATGTAAATTGATACAGCCACTATGGAGAGCAGTATGGAGGTTCCCTAAAAAACTAAAAATAGAGTTACCATATGATCCTGCAATCCCACTCCTGGGCATATATCTGGAGAAAACCATAATTCGAAAAGATACATGCATCCCTATGTTTATAGCAGCACTGTTCACAATAGCCAGGACATAGAAACAACCTAAATGTCTACTGACAGATGAATGGATAAAGAAGATGTGGTACATATATACAATGGAATATTACTCAGCCATTAAGAAGAATGAAATAATGCCATTTGCAGCAACATGGATGGACCTAGAGATTATCATACTGCGTGAACCAAGTCAGAGAAAGACAAATACCATATGATATCACTTATATGTGGAATCTAAAATATGACACAAATGGCCTTATCTATGAAACAGAAACAGACTCACAGACATAGAGAACAGACTTGTGGTTGCCAAGGGGGAGGGGTTTGAGGAGGGATGGAGTAGGAGTTTGGGATTAGCAGATGCAAACTATTATATAGAGAATGGATAAACAACAAGGTCCTACTGTATAGCACAGGAAACTAATATCCTGTGATAAACCATAATGGAAAAGAATATGAAAAAGAATATATATGTATAACTGAGTCACTTTGTTATATAGCAGAAATTAATACAACATTGTAAATCAACTTATACTTCAATAAAATTTTTAAAAAATAAATTGGAGGCTAATAAAACCTACTCCTCATGGTTATATGGTTTAAGTGAGATAAGATCCATGAAGTGCCTAGTACAGAGCTTGGTGCTTATTAAAACCTGTTTGAATAGTAGTTATTAATACTTTTTTTTGTTTTTTTGTCTTTCTTTTTTGGCTGCGTTGGGTCTTCATTGCTGCGCACAGGCTTTCTCTAGTTGTGGCAAGTGGAGTCTCTACTCTTCATTGAGGTGTGTGGGCTTCTCATTGTGGTGGCTTCTTTTGTTGCAGAGCATGGGCTCTAGGGTGTGCAGGCTCAGTAGTTGTGGCGCACGAGCTTAGTTGCTCCGTGGCATGTGGGATCTTCCCGGACCAGGAGCTCGAACCCATGTCCCCTGCGTTGGCAGGTGGATTCTTAACCACTGCGCCACCAGGGAAGTCCTAATACTGTAGTTTTTAAATGCAATAATCCAGAATTCAGCTGAGATCCTCGTCCTTTGTGATTCAAGTGAAATGGGCTCCAGCCGGCCCCCACTTAACGGTGAAAGGCCCTGTGTCCATTCACCTTTCACGTCTCTCCAGGAATTTGATGTAAGAGGTGGTGGTGTTAAAAGATATTATGCTTCGCAGCCCCCTCTGATTCTGAGCTCCTGCTTTTGCTGAACTCTTGACTGTCCTTTCTAAATCGATCTTCCTCTCCACCACAGCCAGCGATTTTGCCACCACACTCTCTTCTAGTCCTTAAGAGCCATTAGCACTAATTTTTTAAAAAGACTTCAATTTTTGTTTTAACAGAATTGTGTACTTATTTATTTTTGCCTGCGTTGTGTCTTTGTTGCTGCGTGCGGCTTTCTCCTGTTGCAGCGAGCAGGGGCTACTCTTCGATGCAGTGCGTGGGCCTCTCATTGCGGTGGCTTCTCTTTTTGCGGAGCATGGGCTCTAGGCGCGTGGGCTTCAGTAGTTGTGGCACGCGGGCTCAGTAGTTGTGGCACACGGGCTTAGTTGCTCCGCGGCATGTGGGATCTTCCCGGACCAGGGCTCAAACCCGTGTCCCCTGCATTGGCAGGCGGGTTCTTAACCACTGCGCCACCTAGGAAACCCCATCAGGATTTAAATTAAATCCTTTTGCCCCCCTGGGTTTGTGGATCCAGTTCTCTGCCCAGACCTCGAAGACAGCCCTTCAGCTCGACTCGTATTTACCGACTTTGCCAAAGGTTTGCAGAGATGGAGACATTTACATCCCAGCACCACAGGCAATTTGAAGTAAGCAAGGACAGCTTCTCTTGAGCAGTTTCCATTCCCACCACCTGGCCCAGCTTCCCCCATCTCCACCTCCCACCTGCCCTGGCCGCCCAGCTCCAGGCCTCCTGCTCGTGGACAAAGAACCAGATCCCTCTGCCATCTCAGGCAGAGCAGCGCACTCTTCTCGGCCACAGCCCCGTCCTCGGTTAGGTCCCCAACAGAGCACAGCCAGGGGCCCTCAGGCAGCCTGCACAGCTTCTAAACTAGGTTCAGATCCCAACGCTTTAGGCTGAGGCCTCAAGCCTGTCCTTTCTGGGCCCACCCTCTCTGCAGCTGCTGCCCTCAGGCTGCCATCACCTCCTCCAGACGCTCCGTCACCCCCTGGAGGCCTCCCCTTCATGACAAAAATCCTGGGCTGAACGAGGGGACGTCTACACTCTAATTTCTTTCTCTGTCCCTGCAGAGCCACTACCCTCTAAGTTCCCTAACTGCAGTGATTCGATAGGAATCCTGCCTCCCCTTAGAAGACAGAAACACCGACAGACCGTTTTGGGTCCTAAATAATAAAAATTTTCCCCTGTCTGCTACTGCTACCTGCCAGTCAGGATCAATTCACACTGATCTGGTGGGTGGATCAATTCACACTGATCTGGTGGGTGGGTCTGTGAAGTGGGCAAAAAATGGCAGGACCCGGAGGGATGGTTCTTAGGAGAAAAAATTGTAGACCCTATTCATTTTATTACCAGAGGATGTCAGATCACTTAAACACATAGATAATCTTTCTACTTCCTTTTGGTCATTAAAAGAAATTAGGTTTAAAAAAAAAAAAAAAAGAAATTAGGTTTACAGAGATACTATTTACATACTATAAAATGTACCAATTTTAAGCATACAATTTAAGGAGTTATTTTACAACTGCGTGTAGCCCAATAACTCTCATGAGAATCACCCCGTAGAACATCTCCATCACCCCAAAGTTTGCCTCCCTTGGGGCCCCTTGCCGTCCACCCCTCCCCCGCTCCAGGCCCAGCCCCCCGGCCAGCACTGATGCAGTCACTGCAGTTACTCAGTTTGGCCCATGTTCATGTAACTTCGTTGCAGCTACCACTTCTAGAGGACTGTTAAGGTGTGGCCAGCCTGCTGGGTTGGGCTGGATTTCTTCTGCTGAGAAGTCAGAAGCTGGAGATGACCAAGTGTACGCTCTGGGAAGGGCCCGGGTCAGCGGCTCCAGACCCGGCTGAGCCAGCCATGTGGGGAAGAAAGGCTCACCACTGAGTCGCCTGAGCCAGGAATGAGGAACAGAGAGAAAAGGGAAAGGCCGGCCACTCCAGAGGGAGGAGGCGGAAGGCCACAGGGCCACAGAGATGGGAACTTTAATTAAAGGCCTGCACTGTGTTGCAATTCAACTGTCAGACTCCAATCCACCCCAAGCGCAGGCTGCTGTCAGCACTTCCCCTGGTCAAGGGTGTCCCACCTGACTGCCCCGTCCCAACTTCTCCTTTCTGCAGGAGACTGCGGGGGACTCGGGTGCGGGGAGGGGGGCCAGATCTCCCAATAGGTAAAGCGGATCTCCATCTCCCCACCCACTTCCTGCCTCGGGCTGGGGCCTCTCTCTGTCTGAAGACATCCTACCCAGCTCCTCTCTCCCCTGGGCCTCTGCCTCCAGCTTCATGCCCTTTTCTGTGAGTGGGACCTTTTGCAGGGGCGTTTGAATTTTAACTGGAAAAAGAAAAGGAAGTAAAATGACGTCTTGAACATCTTTTACCAGAGGGAAAGAAAAATTCAAACAGTAACCAACAAAATTAAAAGTAAAAAAATTCTCTCTCCAGGTCTTAATTCCCAGTCTGTCCCCCAAGAGCCAACACATCAGTATTTCTTTCATGTCCTTTGTAGGGGGAAGAGGGGATACTGTCTTTTTCTTTAAATTTTTTTGATGGGGACCATTTTTAAAGTCTTTATTGAATTTGTTACAATACTGCTTCTGTTTTTTTTTTATGTTTTAGTGTTTTAGCTGCGAGGTATGTGGGATCTTACCTCCCCGACCAGAGATCAAACCCTCACCCCCTGCATTGGAAGGCAAAGTCTTAACCACTGGACCACCAAGGAAGTCCCGGGGATATTGTCTTAAGGCAGCATAACATATGCATGGCTCTGTACCTTCCCTTTATCACTGTCCCATGTCAGCATATACATTAATTTTGATATAATTTCAAACTTACAGAAAACCTGCAAGAATAGTAGAAGGAATTCCTGTACACCCATGAGCCAGATTCACCAATTATCGATATTTCACCCCTTTTGCTTTATCTGTCCACCCACGTACATATTACTTTTCTGTTTTTTTTTAATTGAAGTATAGTTGATTTACAATGTTGTGTTAATTTCTGCTGGACAGCAAAGTGACTGAGTTATACATATATATACATTCTTTTTTATATTCTTTTCCATTATGGTTTATCATAGGATATTGAATACAGTTCCCTGTGCTATACAGAAGGACCTTGTTGTTTATCCATCCTATATATACTAGTTTGCATCTGCTAATCCCAACCTCCCATTCCAACCCTCCCTCAAACCCCTCCCCCTTAGCAACTGCCAGTCTGTTCTCTATGTCCTTGAGTCTGTTTCTGTTTCACAGATAGGTTCATTTGTGTCATATTTTAGATTCCACGTATAAGTGATACATATGGTATTTGTCTTTCTCTTTCTGACTTACTTCATTTAGTATGATAATCTCTAGGGCCAACAACGTTGCTGCAAATGGCATTATTTTGTTCTTTTTTAATGGCTGAGTAATATTCCGTTGTGTATATGTGCCACATCTTCTTTATCCATTCATCTGTTGATGGACATTTAGGTTGCTCCACGTCTTAGCTATTGTGAATAGTGCTGCTACGTATTACTTTTCTGAACCATTTCAGAGTACGTTAGAGACGGTCTTCCTCTTACTCCGATTTACCTCAGTGTGTATTTGCCAAGAATAGGACCTTCTTTTACACAGCCCCAGTCTAATTATTAATATCAGGAGATTTAACGCTGATTCACAACTGTTACTCGATCCAGAGTCCACGCCACAATTCCTCAGATGTTCCAGTCACGTCCTTTATGGCTGTTTTCCCCAGTTCAGCATCTAGCCAGGATCATACTTACATTTCATTGTCCTATCTCTTTAGTCTACTCCAATCTGGAAAAATTCCTCGGCCTTTCCTTGTCTTCCTGGACCTGTACACGCCAGCCCTTTTGCAGAATGTACCTCAGTATGGGTTTGCTTGACGTGATGTCATATCTTGATGGTACATCAAGACATCGTGCGGGGGAGGGCCGTGATGTCATTTTATCCCACCCATTACTGGTGCCTTTAACTTCGATCACTTGTTTAAGGTGATTTCTGCCAGATTTCTCCACTTGTAAAGTTACTATTTTCCCTTTGTGATTAAGGTGTATTTTGTGTAACTATCTGACTGTTCATCAATTTGTTTCCCATCTTTTCATGATTTTTTGTTTTGTTTTGTTTTGTTTTAAAAGATTTTTTGATGTGGACCATTTTTTTTTAAGTCTTTATAGAATTTGTTACAATATTGCTTCTGTTTTATGTTTTGGTTTTTTGGCCCGAGGCATGTGGGATCTTAGCTCCCCAACCAGGGATCGAACTCCCAACCCCTGCACTGGAAGGCGAAGTCTTAACCACTGGACCGCCAGGGAAGTCCCCTTTGGTGATGTTCTAACTCTATTGTTCCTTACAGTTGGTATTCTACTGTAAAGAACTTGGTTTTTTAGCTGGCATTCTACTGTAAAGAAGAGCTTTCCCTTCTCCACCATTTATTTATGGATTTGTTTTGTTTATATTAGTATAAACCTTTGGATTCTTATTTTATTCAATGAGTTGTAATCCAATGCTATTACTTTTATTAATTTTGATACTTAACTTATCTCAAATGGCCAGTGAAAGCCACTTCAAGTTGGCTCCTGTGTCCATTTGATGTGGCCCCATCATTCTTTGAGCCCTTCCTTATATTCTGGTAACATTCTGGCAACAAGATGTTCCAGGATTATCTCACACTTTCTATGCCACCGTCCTGGAATCAGCCTTTTCTCCAAGGAGTCCTGGTTCCTTTTAATGGAAAATGATATTTGGAAACCAAGATCAGGGTGCTGGCAGCATATACATTTTCACCTAATTGACTTATCAGCTGGACATGATTCTATTGTATGTATGTAACATGATTTATAACCAGTCACCTGTTCGTGAACATTTGTAGCGTCATCAGTTTTAGCTATTACAAAAGTGCACTGCTCTGAATACTCTTGGCTTACATTTGGGAATATATCTATAGAGCAGATTTCTAGCAGTGAAATGATCAATCAGGTTTATGCATTCAAAAATTTGATAAGATTACCCAGCCATAAAAAGGAACGAAATTGGGTCATTTGTAGAGACATGGATGCATCTAGAGACTGTCATACAGAGTGAAGTAAGTCAGAAAGAGATAAATACCATATATTAACGCATATATGTGGAACCTAGAAAATGGTACAGATGAACCAGTTTGCAGAGCAGAAATAGAGACACAGATGTAGAGAACAAACATATGGACACCAAGGGGGGTAAGTGATGGGGGGAGGGTGGTAGTGTGATGAATTGGGCAATTGGGATTGACATGTATTCACTGATGTGTATAAAACGGATGACTAATAAGAAAAAAAAATTTTTTAATACAATATAAGCAGAAGGATTAAATTAGAAACAAGCATTCCAAGGATTAAGAAAACAAGTAGATTGAATTGCTCAGAGCAGTCATAAGTAAGGGAATAGAACTTAAAAACTAAAAATAATAAATGAAGAACCAGGCTAAATTTGAATTTGTAATTATGTATATTTAATCATATGAAAATATGAACATTACCCTACCCACAAGGTTAACTAGAGGTTTAAAGTATGTTAAATTCACCTATATAATACCCCAGAATCTTTGTTATAGAAAAGTCATAAAAAGGCAAGCGTGAGAGTCAGAGATGGTATGTGCCAGGATTTATTCAATTTACTTTAAGCTAAATTCTTTCTAATTTTAGATTACATACAATACCACAGTTAAATACACACGGATGAGAGGTACAACTGAGTAGGATAAATAAAGTGAAGGCAAAAACTTAACAAGAAAATACGGATATAAATCATGTTATATGATCAGATTCTAAACATGGAATCAGCTGGGCATATTGATCCTTTTATTAGGTCCTTGAGGCTACTAGGGATTTATAGATGGTTTCTGTCTCTAAGGTTTACACAGAATTCCCTATTCTTTTTAAATCACCACTTTCACTCAAACCACAGACTGCAATTTCAGTAAGTGCTGGACTTCACTATTTTGAGATCATTTAAAAACTTTATGATTTCCTCAAATTGTCCAGTGTCTACACAGTCTGCTGCTCTCTAGAAAATACTTCTCACAAACACACACTTGATGTTTTAGCTTAATCACTGAAGAAGCTACACACGTGCTTCTCATGAAAAATGGGTTTGTTTGTTCTGTTAGCAAGATCAGCAGAGCAGTGATGTGCTCTGCACGGGGGCAGGGGACAAATCTACGCCCACTTGGTGTTTGTCACAGTGAGAGAAGGTTGAAGTCAGTGGCTCCAGTAAGTAAGTATCTTTAATTTCACATGTGCACTAAAAAACCAAGTTAGTCAAATTCCACTGAATAACACATATCCGACTAACATGTATGAAAATTTCAAAAATGCTTAGGGATAAATGGCCAAGCAACCATTAAGACTAGCACGTTATTTACAATAAATGTATAATTATACACCTTATTGGCACAGATTCACTTAAAGATTCACATCTGAAAATTTAGAGCAACTTTATAAGGTTTGGCAAGCCTTCTTCAATAAAGGTGGCATTTAAATGGAAAAAAATTTGATAAGGAATATGAAAAAGAACGCACATATTTGTATAACTGAGTCACTTTTCTGTACAGCAGAAATTAACACAACATTTAAAATCAGCTATACTTCAATAAAATAAATTTTTTAAAAAATGTGATAGGTATTTTCAATTATCCCTTGAAAAGATTAGAAAAGTACACTGATTCACTCCACATCAGTGATGGAGTGTCTATTTATCCAAATCTTGCTAACTCTAAATACTATCAAAAATTTTAAACTTTGTCAATTTGGTTTTAAATGGATTTCTTGTGTTACAAGCAATATTGACTATCTTTCATTGGTTTATTGGCCATTTGTATTTCATGCTGCCTGGTCAAATTCTTTCCCCATAAATAGACATTCTCTTTACTCTTACTGATGTATACCTTCCTTGTAAATGAAGACATTAGCCTTTTGAAATTTTTTCCCAATTTATTTTCTGACACTGCTTAGTGTGATTTTTTAAAAACATTTCTGATAGCCAATTTATTGACATTTTGTGGCTTCTAGGCTTTATATTCTGATGAGACAAGCCTTCCCTACTACAAGATTATCAATGCACATCACTCAGATGTTCTCTTTATACTTTTGTGGTTTCTTTTTTTAGGTTTAATAGTCTATTTAGAATTTCCTTTTGTGTAAAGAATGAGGTAGGGATTCAGCACTATTTCCCCCCCAAGAGGCTAGTTCCAGACGTTTATTTAAACATCCATCTTGTTTCGCACTACACTGAAGTTTACCTTTATCAGAAACTTCATCCTCATTTGTCTTGAGAATCTATTTCTGAACTCTATTTTGTGTCATTCAGCTCTCTTTTATTCTCCAGGGAGGAAAAAAACTATTTTAATGACTGTACTTTATACTGTCTGAATATCTGGAAGATGACACATGATCTCGTTTAAATATCAAAACAACTCAGAGAGAAAAATGTTTCTCCCATCATTGCTAGTGAGGAAATGGAAAAGAGGAGAGGCAGGTTGCTCTGGGCTGCAGAAAATTTACTAGGACCCCAGGACCCACCCTAACTTCTCCATCGCTCTCCGGGGCTTTTTTGAATGTGAGGCCTTCCAGCAGGGCTTGGTAGGTTCTGATATCCTGCTAGGGCTCAGAAGAGTCATTGGCTTTACCCTGTCACAATCAAAGGTCTTGCAGTTCATCTTAGATAGTCCCAGTTAATAGAAATATTCCTTGCTCTATGTAACAGATGTTTCCGAAAGGTCATATTAACCAATTTTTACAAAGTAAATCCTTTTTCAAATGAACCAGAGGGGGGTCTCTGTTGAAAGAAACTTCAGCGATCTAGCACAGCAGAGTCCTCTTGCAACTGTAAAATTTTCTCCTTCACTGATCTTTTTGTGATTCATATTTGGAGCAGATATTCAGACCTCTTAAAAAGAGGCATACCTGCCCTCTTAGAGTCCAGTAGCGTATGGCGAGTGTGCCTGAACCAGAGGTATTGGTGAAAGGAGCAATGAGGTTGGACTCCAAGGTAAAGATGAGTGTTTCCTGGAGAGCACACTTCTTTGTCCGCATCTGAAATTCACTGAACCGTTGCCTGGGAAAATGACCAGCAAGCTAATGATAGTATGGTGTAAGAAACCAGTTCATCTTCCTTAGACAGGAAACTTGAAATTGCTTTGTAAGGACAGTCAAAGGGTGGAAAAGCTGCTGAAGAAACTGTTTTCCACTGGCTCTCCTGCTGAGATGCATGGTTTTCTGCACCAAGATCAAGAAGGTATCTATCTAGATGTTTCCTGATACCACAGAGCTAAATTTTAGTGAGCATCACCTCATGCCTGATCTGTGCTAGGGGTTTTATAAATCTCATTGGATCCTTAAATATAAGTTTTATTGTATACACCTTTCCTATCTAAACACGTTTTAAATGGAAAATATATATCTCAGGGGGGAAAAAACAGAGCAATACAGAAACGTATAATTCGGAAAGTGGAACTCCCACAAGGCAACTCACAGAGATAAACTCGTCTGCAATTTTTTTTCCACTTAATACTCTGTCTTGAAAATAGATCTGTGTCAGTTCTTATTCTTTTTAACAGCAGCTTCGTATCCCATCGGATGGATGTACCACTTCTTAACTGTTTTCCCGTTGGTGGGTGTTCCACATTTTGGCTATTGTAACAGTGCTGCAATACACATCCTTGTACGTGTATCTTTGCGCACATGTCAAGAATTTCGCAGAAATCCCTAGAAGTGGAATTGAGAGTTCAACAGCCATGCAGATGTAAATACTGTAATAGTCATCGCCAAATGGCTCTGCAGAATGCTTATGTTTTATAGGCAAACTCCAGATAAGGGCTCTTGCGTCTCGTGAGCTGAGGGCTGCCTCAGCTCCCCTCTGAGCCTGAGGGTCCTAGATTCCCTTGTGATCACAATAAGATGAAACTACGGGCTACGAAACACAGGGGCTCCCTCTCCCTTTACTTTGTTGTCACATGCGTGCCCAGTGGTGTCCAGATGAAGCCCTCACTGTGCTCTGCCTGCCCATGTGATTTTCAAGCAACCCAAGGCTTCTCCACCCAGAGCCGGGTGGCTCCCTGGGTGCTGTGACAGATGGCTGGTGACCTGTCGCTGGGCCGTTGCGTGCACAATCACCTGCGGTACTGAGGGGGTGACCTGTCCCGACCTGTCCCGTTGCTCTCCTCAGATCAGAGGATGTAGACGCATGGCTTCACCCAATCACGATGCTCCCACTGCTTTGGGAGTATTGATGGGAAAGGGAGAGGTATTCCTGACTTGTATAGAAGCACTAAAAGTGTGATTTCTAAACAAAGGGCCTAAAAGCCCCTTTAGCCAGGGCTTTCCAGATGTTGCGCCTTGTGGCTGATGTGCCCTCTGTGTGCCAAGAGCACACAGATCTTGGCACAGCTGGCGAAGGCAAACCACAGCTTATGTATCCCTCTGACTTCCATTCAGAGGGAAAGTGCATTTGCAGGAGGTTTACCTGAGGGTTCCCCATATATCTCTGGCCTAGTCAGTGGGGGAATCAGTATCTGAACCCAGGTCTTACTGATTCAAAAGCCTATTCAACAAATGGTGCTGGGCAAGTTGGATATCCACGTGCAAAAGAAGGAACTTGGACCCTTACCTTATACCATATTCTACAAAAACTAACTAAGAGTGGGCCATATACAGCTCAATAACAAAAGAACATGTAATCCAATTAAAAAATGGGCAAAGGATCTGAATAGACGTTTTTCCAAAGAAGATGTACAAATGGCCAAGAGGCACGTGAAAACGTGCCCGACATCACTAATCAGCAGGGAAACACAAACCAGCACCACATGAGATCCCACCTCACACCTGTTAGAATGGCCGTTATCAAAAAAGAAGAGATGACAAACGCCGGCGAGAACGAGGAGGAAAGGGACCCACCATCGGTGGGGTTGTAAATTGGTACCACCACTATGGAAAACAGTATGGAGGTGCCTCAAAAAGTTAAAAGTAGGGCTTCCCTGGTGCTGCAGTGGTTGGGAGTCCGCCTGCCGATGCAGGAGACGCGGGTTCGTGCCCCGGTGTGGGAGGATCCCGCGTGCCGCGGAGCGGCTGGGCCCGTGAGCCATGGCCGCTGGGCCTGCGTGTCCGGATCCTGTGCTCTGCGACGGGAGGGGCCACAGCGGTGAGAGGCCCGCACCGCAAAAGAAAACAAAACAAAACAAACAAACAAAAAAAACAACAACAAAAGTTAAAAGTAGAATTACCATGCGATCCAGCAATCCCACTTCTGGGACTATATCCAAAGGAAATGAAAACACTCTTACGAAGAGATATCTGCACTCCATTGTTCATAGCAGCATTATCTACAGTAGTCAAGACATGGAGACCACCTAAGTGTGCACTGACAAATAAATGGATACAGAAGATGTGGTATCTATACACAAGGGAATATTATTCAGCCATAAAAACAAGGAAATCCTGCCATTTGCGACAACATGGATGCACTTTGACGACATCATGCTCAGTGAAATAAGTCAGACAATGACAAATACTGTATGATCTCATTCATATGTGGAACCTAAAAAAACAACAACAGCAAAAAACCAAACTCACAGAAAAAGAGATCAGATTTGTGGTTACCGGAGGCAGGGGTTGGGGGGAGGGAAAACTGGATGAAGGGGATCAAAAGGTACCAACTTCCAGTTATAAGATAAATAAGTACTGGGGGGGGGGGGGCTTCCCTGTTGGCGCAGCGGTTGAGAGTCCGCCTGCAGATGCAGGGGACACGGGTTCGTGCCCCGGTCAGGGAAGATTCCACATGCCGCGGAGCGGCTGCGCCCGTGAGCCGTGGCCGCTGAGCCTGCGCGTCCGGAGCCTGTGCTCCTCAGCGGAAGAGGCCACAACAGTGAGAGGCCCGCGTACCGCAAAAAAAAAAAAAAAAAGTACTGGGGATGCAATGCACACCATGATAAATATAATTAACACTGCTGTATGCTATATTTGGAAGCTGTTAAGAGAGTAGATCCTAAGGGGTCTTATCACAGGGAAAATAACATTTTTTTCCTTTTTTTTTACTATATACATGAGATGATGGATATTAATTAAAATTATTGCGGCAATTATTTCCCAATATATAAAAGTCAAGTCATTATGCTGTATACCTTAAACTTATACAGTGCTGTGTCAATTATATCTCAATAAAACTGGGGGGAAAAAGATTTTAAAAAATGGACTGTAGACCTAAATGTAAGAGCTAAAACTATAAAACTCTTAGAAGAAAACATAGAAGAAAAGCTACACAATACTGGATTTGGATATGACACCAAAACCACAGGCAACAACAACAACAACAAAAGAGATAAATTTGACATCAAAATTTTAAAGTTCTGTGCATCAAAAGACATAATCAATAGATTGAAAAGGCAGCTCATTGAATGGAAGAAAATATTTGCAAACCATCTATCTAATCCAAAATATATGGAAAACTCTTACAACTCAACAACCACAACAAAACCCTATTAAAAAATGGGCAGAGAGGGCTTCCCTGGTGGCGCAGTGGTTGAGAGTCCGCCTGCCGATGCAGGAGACACGGTTTCGTGCCCCAGTCCGGGAAGATCCCACATGCTGCGGAGTGGCTGGGCCCATGAGCCATGGCCGCTGAGCCTGCGCATCCGGAGCCTGTGCTCCGCAACGGGAGAGACCACAACAGTGAGAGGCCCGCGTACCGCAAAAAACAAAAACAAACAAACAAAAAAAAATGGGCAGAGGACTTGAAGAAGTCCGTTGTCTCCAAAAAAGATATACAAATGGCCTAGAAGCACATGAAAAGATGCTCAACATCACTAATCAATAGGGAAATTCAAATCAAAACCACAATGAGATACCACCTCACATCCATTAGGATAGTTATCAAAAAACAAAAACCAGAAAACAAGAGGTGTTGGCAAGGATGTAAGAAAATTAGAACATTTGTACACTGCTGGTGAGAATGTAAAATGATAGAGCCACTGTGGAGAACAGTATGGAGATTCCTCAAAAAAAAAGAAAAATAGAACTACCATATGATCCAGCAATCCCACTTCTGGATACAAATCCAAAATAATTGAAAGCAGGGACTTGAAGAGGTACCATTATTCCCAATAACCAAAAGGTGGAAGCAACCCAAGTGTCCACTGATGGACGAACAAAATGTGGTCTATACACAATGGTATATTATTCATCCTTAAAAGGGTAGGAGATTCTGACATGTGCTACGACATGGATGAACCTTGAAAACATTACGACAAGTGAAATAAACCAGTCATAAAAAATACAAATAATGTATGATTCCAGTTATACGACGTGCCTAGAGTAGCGAAACTCATAGAGACAGAAAGTAGAATAGCAGTTACCAGGGGCTGGGGGAGGGGAATGGGGAGTTCTTGTTTTATATTGTCCATATTGTTTAATGGGTACAGAGTTTCAGTTTTGCAAGATGACCAAAGTCCTGGAGATGTATGTTGGTGCTGGTTGCACAACAATGTGCATATACTTGATACCACTGAACTGTACACTTAAAAATGGTCAAGAACGTAAATTTTATATTATGTGTACTTTACTGCAATTTAAATTTAAGTTCACAATAGTTCTCCTCCGATGTAGGATGAGAGCAACACTTTGCTGCTCAGAAGTGTGCCTCAGAGACCATCAGTTTCTTAAAAGTTCAGATTCCTGGGCTTCACGCCCAACCTATGGAATCAGACTCTAGGAAGAGAAGCCCAGGAACCTGCCTTTGGATGAGTTCAGACGGTTCCTAAGCCCACCAGTTTGAGAACCATTTCCCTACAACCAAGTGGCCAACTGAGGAAACATAGCAACTTTCCAAAACACCCCTCAGCCCAGGAAAAGCGACGGCTCGGACTTTGAAAACAGAATGACACGCAAAATCACCTTGCTTTCGCCGCAGGGCTGTGGTCTGTGAGCAGCCAGCTGCCCGCCTGCACTGGCTCCCTGGAGGCTCAGGACTCGGCCTTACAGCCGGGGCCTCGTCCACAGCTGACCTGTGTCACTCCTGGTTCTGATGTAACCGGTAAAGTGGGGGATGATCACTGCCTCACCAGGTTGGTGTGAGGGTGAAATGAGAAATGCCTACAAACTCTGCTTTGAAGTAGTATGTAAATATAAATTATTACTATCTTGCAATTCTGAGAATAAACCATCTTGGCCACAACATGCTCTCAGATCAGCATCTCGAATGCAGCAAAAGACCTTCCTCAATATGGTATAGAATAGAGCACAGGGGCAGAACTGATGCGTGGTCCAGCCTGGTACAATTTAGGAGGTAGTTCCCATCATGTTTCCTGGCTTCCAATCCCTGGACCAATTACAAGAGCAGCCTCGTGTCGCTGGATAATCCATTGATAGCTGACAACTTAACATATGAAATTAATTATGAATTACTTCTCAAATCATTGCTATACCAACACAGGAGTACGGTAAAGAAGATTAAAGGAAGCAAAAGGAAATCGGCACACTTAAATCAGGCCTGCTTGCTGCAAACATCACCTGGACCATCACATGCGTTAGAGGCACTGCCTGTCCCATCACATGTCTGGCAGCCACACACTGGGATGGCCAAGGACACAGTCCCCCTTATTTTTTGGTTATTTTTTATTTTTCCATTACGCAGGCCTCTCACTGTTGTGGCCTCTCCCGTTGCGGAGCACAGGCTCCAGACGTGCAGGCTCAGCGGCCATGGCTTACGGGCCCAGCCGCTCCACGGCATGTGGGATCCTCCCGGACCGGGGCACAAACCCGTGTCCCCTGCATCAGCAGGCGGACTCTCAACCACTGCACCACCAGGGAAGCCCCCCTTATTTTTTAAATAGGAAAGAGAATGGACTCTGTTTTACTAGCTTCTTCCTTCAGTCAGGGATCAAACTAGAAAACTGTGAAGGTTTAATTAATCCATTCACATAAAACTACCACACGGACATGACACACACATCGGCCTGGATTTCCACATTTTGGTTGGGAGACCCCAAAGCATTACAAATGCCCAAATAAAATAATTAATACATTTAAAGAAAAGTGTTCATACATCATCAGTGGAACCAAAACATGATTACTGGAAGTAGTCACCTCCCAAATAATAGGAAACCTGTTTTGGAGTTTATATAGACTAGAGGGTGTCCAGCCCTGAAGTCATATCAGTATCCCCCTCGCGGAGTCACTGCTAATAAAGCCAGAAGCCCTCAGCGACCAATGTCCTGCATCATCGGAGTTCAGCCGAGTTTCTATCCGTAGTCTAATTTTTCGAGTATAAACAAAGTTTGAGACAACATGCAGGTCAAAAAGCTCAAATATTATGTGTCCAACTACAGATACTCTTAAAATGATTAACCAAAGGACCAGGACTGTTGATCCTTATTTTAATGCTCTGAACACCAGTCCACCACCGAGCTCGCCTGCAGTTACAAACTTGGGGTTCCTGCCAGGACTGTCCGCCTCCCTGAAACTCAGTCCTGGTATCTGACTCAGCCTGGAACCCTGGGGCCTCGTGCAGGGCTCTGAGGCAGCAGTAGCAATTTCATCTGAAGTGATGCCATCAATCATGCTAATTAATAGTCGTTGTTATTATTATTAATCCTGACCACATCTCAGGGGGGTGGTGAGACAGAAAACCCCGGAGATGTGTGGGGCTTGGAGGACACAGAAGCCCCATGCGCACATCCAGAGAGACCTGCCCATGGGCAGCAAGCCTGGTGTCATAGCAGTCGCGTGGAAACGGTGACTAGGCATGTCCAGTCCCCCATGTCCCACAGCCCTCCTGGACAGCACTAGGAGTGACTGGGAGAGGGTCCAAAGGCCAGCCGGAGCCTCTCGGCAGGGATGGGGGGATGGCATTCGCAGATGTGGCACGGGCTTTCTGTGCTAGAGGCTATGGAAGGATTGTGGGCAGTGGCAAACGCTGCAGAGAGTCAGTACAGTGACCAATGACCAGGCAAAATGGGTTGACATCTGTGGAGGGTGGCAGGAAACAGCCTGGATCAGGGTGCTCCCCTACCTGCTACAGAACTCAGCCGGAGTTCACTGACCAGCCACCAGTATGGAGTTTTCCTTATACCTTTATTATTTCTCACAGGGGTCCTTTATACGTCCCCTCAACGACATCTACCCTGATCTCTCTGATTCTTCTAGTCTCTTCACTGCCCGGTGCTGCTTTAAGATGAGGCTTGCTAATAACAGCATCTAACATCTGCAATATTGATTCTACTCAAAATCTTGGCTGTTTATCAATGCTAGAACATTTTACCCCAAGCACAGGGCTGAGGCTCTAAACCATCCCTACTGTAAACGGATGCTCTTGTTTTGTCATATTAATGGGCCTGTCTACTGCGATGTAAGTACATCGGGGATCTGATCTGAGCTCAAATGCCACACTCACCAATGCCCCCCGTGCCCTCTCTTCTCCTCCACTGTTAACAGCAGGGCTTTTACCACCATCGCTTATAAGCACGCGCGCTTAGGTTTCCATATTAACTGCCTATTTCTTTTTCATTTGTTTTGAGTGTGTTGTAATCGCTCACTGAAGCACTTTTATGACAGCACTCTCAGGTCTTAGTCAGATATTCTGACACCTCTGTCAACTCCGTCTTGGCATCTACGGATGGTCTTTTTTTACTCAATCTACTGATTGTTTGAGACCTTCCTGGTTCTTGGCGTGATGAGTGATTTTTGTTTGAAACCTGGACATTTGGGGTATTATGTTATCAGGCTCTGGATCGTCTTCAAACCTTGTGTCTTAGCATGCTGCCTCTGACACGACACTGGCAGGGCAGTTGGCTGGTGATGGGGGGAGATGCCACCTCATTACAGCCAGGAGGGGTAGGAGTCCAGGTTCCCCCATGGCCAGTGATGATCGCTGAGGGGGGCATCACTACTGCTAGAGGGGGAGTTCCTGCTCCCCACGTGCTTTCCATGACACTCAGTGTGGGGTGACCTTGTTACCACTGGGCGGTGGAGAAAGTTCTGGCTCTTTCCTCTGCTCCTCTGACAGTCCCCAGGAGGGAGACAGGGGCACGTGGTTCCAGCCAGGGGAGGGTGGAGGCCCAGGACCCACCTCGGCCTTGGCTGGTGTGGGAGGCTTGTAGGTCCAGGGCTTTCCTTCGATGTTTGGCTAGGGTAGAGGTGTTGTCTACAGGCTTCCTGTCTTGCTAGGCTGACGCTTCCCTGCTCCTTTGGTAGAGGGAGCAGCCTTTTCTCGACGGTTTTGTTTTGTCTGTTTTTTGCACCTATTGGCGTTTCCAGGGGGCTCACTTCTCCACCTCCAAGTCTGGGAAATAGACGAGGCAAAAAAGAAAACCCAGAGAACTCACCACCCTTCACCACCTGGGACTTGTGACCCGTAGCCAGTCTGCCTTCTCTCCACCTTCCAGACTCTTCTTAAGTTTGTTTTATGTGTAATGTCCAGGGTTTCCAGTGGTATTTAGCAGGAGGAATACAGAAAATCTGTTTATTCCATCATCCCAGAGCAGAAGAACCTATCCGTTAAAAATTAAAATACTGCCTTTTGGGGATACACACACACCCCCACACCCGTGTGTGTATATATATTGTGTGTATATATATATAGTGTGTGTGTGTATATATATTGTGTATATATATTGTGTGTATATATTGTGTATATATATTGTGTGTATATATTGTGTGTATATATATATATATATATTTTTTAATTTTTTTATTTGATTGCACCGGGTCTTAGTTGCGGCACACGGGATCTTTTGTTGTGGCGCACAGGCTCTTCATTGCAGCACTCGGGCTTCTCTCTACCTGTGGCAAGCAGGTTTTCTCTTTCTAGTTGTGGTGCGCAGGCTTAGTTGCCCCGCGGCATGTGGGATCCTAGTTCCCCGGCCAGGGATCGAACCTGCGTCCCCTGCACTAGAAGGTGGGTTCTTTACCACTGGACCAGAAGGGAAGTCCCGGGGATATATTTTTTAAAAGACTTAAAAAAATCACAAATGGCTTCTGCATCAGCAACAGTAACAGCCGCACTAATTCAAGCATATGAATGTTTATAGGGGCAAAACCTCTTATGATCGCTCATGATTTAACATCTATATTACTTAACTGGTAATTCAAATTATAAGGAAATGTATAGTAGTGCTATTTATTTGTGTGAGGATTATAAACATTATTGTCAGCTGACTTAACAAGCCTAGCTTTTCCCCGCCTATTAATCTAATTGGGACAAACTTGTAACTAATGATTCTTTCTTTTAATTGAACATTACTGTTTTACAGGTAGGTCTAAATTTAGTAACGACAGCTCGTTCTAATTATAGTCTTTATAATAGAAAGTAGCATATGTATTTATCATTTTAATTGCACTAAACCATCTTTTGTATATAGACATGCTCACATAAATTTATATGTAATCTCTCTTCTACTCCTATAACTTAATCCTAAAATTATTCATGGGTTCAGTACTGTAAATACAATTTAAATTAAACCTTGGATCATGATTCTATGAAGAGAAGCTCATTACTTCTCATTTACTAAGAAAAATTTTAAGAATTTTGAATTCCTGTTACTTTATGTAACAGTGGATTTTTAAAGATTTTAGATAATAATTTTTAGTTTGTTCGTTTGCTCAGTAGCCAAAAACTTGGTGACGCTCCAAATTTAAAAATATTAATATACTAATACTTTAACAGTAATAAACCTGATGGTCACTTTTCCTACGTTATCCACACATTTGCACGAGTCATATCAATATTCAAATAGCTCTTCCACATGACTTTTTTTTTTTTTTTGCGGTACGCAGGCCTCTCACTGTTGTGGCCTCTCCCGTTGCAGAGCACAGGCTCCGGATGCGCAGGCTCAGCAGCCATGGCTCACGGGCCCAGCCGCTCCGCGGCATGTGGGATCCTCCCGGACCGGGGCACGAACCCATGTCCCCTGCATCGGCAGGCGGACTCTCAACCACTGCGCCACCAGGGAAGCCCCCACATGACTTTTTAACCTGTCTTCTTCTTGGTCTTACATTTACTAATGCAGGTCAGATGACTACCATTTCAAACCCACATTGACCAACTATGCAAATATTTAGGCTCTTCATAAATGTTAAATTTGATTATATTTTGGTAATCTTTACTCCCCCTGCCTTTTAAGAACATGTTCAATTCTGAAATTTTTAAAAATGGGTACATATTTACTCAAATATTAATCAATTACTCAAAACCTTTACCCTGATGTATGATCACTATAACTCTGGTGCCTAACGATATTTTCAAACTTTCTGTTGAGTAAGAAGGCACAGTAGTCATGTCATGTTATTAACTCGTTAATAATACGGTCACACAGTTGCAAACACAGCACTCCTCCAAGCAGTTCTCGGCAACTGTGTTGAATTGTCAGCTTTGAACCAGGTTTTGAAAAATTTATAGTTATCTCTACTTCATAAGCTTATAACTAATTTTTATAATCAACCCTACTTGGCTTCCCACTTTAGGCTTCCTTGAAAGACCTGAGAAGTCACCCCAATTTGGGTCTGGCCATGACTGCCTCATACAGTAGAAATCCTCCACCCTAACAGCCCTACCTCATTACAGGCCAAGAGTGGAACAGGACTTGTTTACACTAATCTGAGTCTAATATCACCTAGAGAAAACAAAACGAAACAGAACACTCTGTTTATGAGCCCAGATAGCAATATAATTTTCATGAAAACATTAGATTTTTAAATTGTTACTTTTCAACCTTTGACCTTCTAAGAGTACTAATAACACCGGCACAGGCTGGGACCTGAGGCCTGGGAGCCCTTGCTGCAGGGCTTGCATCTCCTCTAGCAACAAAACACAAAGAAACCATAAGGGACTAAAACTCACTGCATATATGGACAGTTGGGGCAAATTATGGACAACAAGATACAAAAAGACCAAAAACCCAACTGCCGCTTCTGAAGAGCCGGGAGCAAAAGCAGGGTACTGTGCACGCCCTCTGCTCTCAACCCCACCTAAGGGGTGGGCAGACCACCTAAGCCACGCCTCTAGCCCGACCCCGGGACACACCCCTACCCTCACCCCATATAAGGAACTAGCTCACACCACCCCCCCCTCCGTTCCCACCCTGCTCGGGGCGCGAGTAAGGGAACCTGTTACTTGTTTTTGCTCCCCACTGCTGCAGCAGGGGCCCCAGTAAAGCCTTGCCTGAATTTCTTTTTTTTTTTTTAACATCTTTATTGGAGTATAGTTGCTTTACAATGGTGTGTTAGTTTCTGCTTTATAACAAAGTGAATCAGCTATACATATACATATATCCCCATATCTCCTCCCTCTTGCGTCCCCCTCCCACCCTCCCTATCCCACCCCTCTAGGTGGTCACAAAGCACGAGCTGATCTCCCTGTGCTATGCGGCTGCTTCCCACTAGCTATCTATTTTACATTTGGTAGTGTATATGTGTCCATGCCACTCTCTCACTTTGTCCCAGCTTACCCTTCCCCCTCCCCGTGTCCTCAAGTCCATTCTCTACGTCTGCACCTTTATTCCTGTCCTGCCCCTAGGTTCTTCAGAATCATTTTTTATTTTTTTGTAAGATTCCATATATATGTGTTAACATGTGGTATTTGTTTTTCTCTTTCTGACTTACTTCACTCTGTATGACAGACTATAGGTCCATCCACCTCACTACAAATAACTCAATTTCGTTTCTTTTTATGGCTGAGTAATATTCCATTGTATATATGTGCCACATCTTCTTTATCCATTCATCTGTTGATGGACACTTAGGTTGCTTTCATGTCCTGGCTATTGTAAATAGAGCTTCAATGAACATTGTGGTACATGACTCTATTTGAATTATGGCTTTCTCAGGGTATATGCCCAGTAGTGAGATTGCTGGGTCATATGGTAGTTCTATTTTTGGTTTTTTAAGGAACTTCCATACTGTTCTCCATAGTGGCTGTATCAATGTTGTTTACATTCCCACCAACAGTGCAAGAGGGTTCCCTTTTCTCCACACCCTCTCCAGCATTTATTGTTTGTAGATTTTTTGATGATAGCCATTCTGACTTCTCCAAAGAAGATATACAGATTGCCTGAATTTCTTATCTGGCCTCAAATCAATTCCTACTGATTAAGGAAGCCAAGAACCTTGGTCAGTAACAATACCAATTGAAAGTAATCAAACCCACTTAAAAAGAAGACATACAGATGGCAAACACGCATATGAAAAGATGCTCCACATCACATGTCATTAAGGAATTACAATGAGATACCACTACATGCCTGTTAGAATGGCCCAAATCCAGAACACTGACAACACCAAACTCAGGTGAGGACATGGAGCAACAGGAAATCTTCCCGTTGTTGCTGGAAGGAATGGAACATGGTGCAGCCCCTTGAGAAGGCAGTTTGGCAGCTTCCTACAAAACTAAACGTACTCCTTTTATGCTGTTGTAATTTAGAAAGCTCTATTTTGTCACACCCAAAAATTATTGTATATTCACAGAATGATATCTTGAAGAGACTTGATAAGATGGGTAACTACTCATGATGTAGTCAGTGAAAAAAAATCTCAAAATTTACAATTCCTATACTTATGAACACAAAGATTGAAATAAATTGCATTACATTTTTAACAGTTCAAATTCTTGAGCATGGAATCGTGAATAATTTCATTGCCATCTTTTTTTTCTATATCAAAATATATTATGTTCAGATATATATATTAAGTGGTGTTAAAAATAGATACAGAAGTAGGGCTTCCCTGGTGGCGCAGTGGTTGAGAGTCCGCCTGCCGATGCAGGGGACACGGGTTCGTGCCCCGGTCCAGGAGGATCCCACATGCCGCGGAGCGGCTGGGCCCGTGAGCCATAGCCGCTGAGCCTGCGCGTCCGGAGCCTGTGCTCCGCAACGGGAGAGGCCACAACAGTGAGAGGCCCACGTATTGCAAAAAACCCCGACACCACCACCAATAAAAAACCTGTACATGGACGTTTATAGCAGCTTTATTCAGAATTGCCGAAATTTGGAAGCAACGAAGATGTCCTTCAGTGGGTGAATGGGTAAGTAAACAGTGGTATACCTAAACATGGAAATTTATTCAGCACTAAAAAGAAATGAGCTATGAAGTCATGAAAAGACATGGAGAAACCTAAAGTATGTATTCCTAAGTAAAAGAAGCCAATCTAAAAAGGCCACATACTATATGATTCCAACTATATGACATACTGGAAACGGCAAAACTATGGAGATGGTAAATAGATCAGTGGTTGGCAGGGCTGGAGGGAGGGAAGAGTGAATAGGTAGAGCACAGAGGTTTTTTAGGGCAGTGGCCTACTGTGTATGATATTACAATGGTGGATATATTTGTCCAAATCCATAGAATGTACACCACCAAGTGTGAACCCCAATGTAGACAACAGACTTTGGGCAATAATGATGGGTCCACGCAGGTTCATTCATTGTAACAAATGTACCATCTGGTGGGGGATGTTGATGGTAGAGGGGAGCAGGGTGTACACGGGAACTTTCCACACCTTCTGCTCAATTTTGCTGTGAACCTAAAACTGCTCTAAAAATAAAGACTTTTTAAACATTTAAAAAATTGTTGCTTTTTCAGCTTTCTGCCAATTAGGAGTCATAATATACCAATTGGAATGAAGCCAATGTACTTAAAACTCCTTTGCAATAAGCACATACTTTTTTTAAAGCAATTTTATTCGTGGCTCTATTAATCACAGCTTTACGGATGAACAGATGTTGGTGAGACAGGAAACCTAGTCTCATCCTTCCTTTTTACTGTGTCATCTTTAGCAACTGATAGCCTCACTTAATTTTTTTTCCTTTTTTTCCCATTCTTTTGTTTTTCTTTTTCTTCTTTTTTTTAAGCCTCACTTTAGTCGAATGCTTTTTCTAGTATACTTTTAAATTATAAATTGTGAAATATTTCAACTTCAGGAAAATAGAGAAATAACATAACAGACAACCACACATCCACCATTAGTTTCAAAAATGGATATTAGCACTTTGTCATACCTGCTTCATTAACATCTTTACAAGACAAGGTGCATTACACTTTCCACATCACATACTATTTGTAACTTTATCACCAGTCATGTCATCTCTACATTTTTTCCTTGATCAGCAAACTCATGAGAACCCAGCAACCCTGTTGGAGAAGATCCTTCTTGGCCTGGCCTGCTGTTCAAAGTGATTTCTAAGCTGAACTATGGCTGGTCCTTCCTTCAAGATCATGCAATCTAAAACTGACCTTAATTCCTCTTAAATGAGACATCATGACAATGAACTCATGACTAATTGGTCCATAGTCACACATAACTGTTGTTTCTTCAGTTGGGTATCTTTTGTTTTATTTTGTTTTAATGTAACCTTAACATACATACAGAAAAGTACATAAACTGTAAGGCTGCAGCTTGACATCAGTCAGATCACATGGTATCTTATTAAGTGAGGGAGATGCTATAATCCAGATATAACGTAAAAACCTAAATAGAGTCTAAGAGCTTATAGCGTGTGATCTATGAATGCTATCTTCTTAATGTTTGAGCCATAAAATAAATCTTTATTTTATCAAAAGCAATGTGTAATAAAGATCTGTACATGAGCACAAATGTACATGAGGTAGTTAAGCATAAACTAGAAATAAATACAAAATTAAGTTAATTAGTTTACCTCCTGAATTACCTAGCCCTATTACTTTTAATATGTTTTTAGACCTCTAAAGTAAGATTACTATATACAACAGCAATAGCTACTATCCTGTATTAAAAGACTAATTTTTAGGTATAAATAATGTTAAAATTACTAACGTAGGGCTTCCCTGGTGGCGCAGTGGTTGAGAGTCCGCTTGCCGACGCAGGGGATGCGGGTTCGTGCCCCGGTCCGGGAAGATCCCACATGCCGCGGAGCGGCTGGGCCCTTGAGCCATGGCCGCTGGGCCTGCGTGTCCGGAGCCTGTGCTCCGCAACGGGGGAGGCCACAACAGTGAGAGGCCCGCTTACCGCAAAAAAGAAAAAAAAGAAAAATTACTAATGTAGCCTACAGAATTTTTACCTTGGTTTTGCATTTATGTAAATTACCTGATTTTATGCTTCAGTACGGACACAGCACACAAATGCTTCCTGAGCTGATCTTGCTTATATTAAAGCTGGGCAACGGAAACACCCAGGTGGGCTTTTACAGGCCCATAAACCTAAAGGCGGGGCCTGGCTTTATCAATGGCGGTCAGCAGAATTGCACGTGCCAGCTTTGGCACACCAAAGGGAAGGGGCTCTGGTCCACGAAAACTGAAAGGCTGCAGCGCCGAGAATACCATAAGACAGCTCATCACATCTTGTTTGACCAAGTCCCCACGGAATCAAATTGTCAGTAAATAATTTTAAATTATCGAACAATAAATGGCGGTTTGACTAAGCTGTCCTGAGAACAGTAAATTTCATCCTAGCAGTTGAGTGCATATAGTTGATCCAAACCAGCATTCCCCCGTGTAAAGCATGTCTAAGAATTGAAAAGTGAAGTTCAAATTCAACTGCATTGTGGATAATTCCAGCTGAAATAAAAATGAAGATACTTAATTTTTTCCCTTTTTTTCGGTTGGGGTGGAGTGGGTTTCAAACATACAGAAAAGTTGAAGAAACGATACAATGAAAACCCTTATAACTTGCACGCAGATTAAACGTTTTGCCATATGTGTACCCTCTCTCTCTTTCTCTCCCAAACTCTCTCTGCTTCTGTCTCTCTAGGTAGGTAGATTGATCAATAGATAGATGTACCGTTATATAATTTATGTTTATGTTTGGTTATGTCATTTGAAAGTAAAGTTGCAGACATTATGATAGGAGGACAGGTCATCCTACATATTCCGGCATGAGTCTTCTAAGAATAAGGACAATCTCCTATGTAACCACAGTCCTATTATCGCACTTGAAAAAGCTAACGATCATTCCTGAATAGCGTTTATATACACTCCATATTCAAATTTCCTAAATTGTGTCCAGAATGTTTTTATACCTTTTATTGCCGTGGAATTGCTCGTTACATGTTCTTCAGTCTACCCACTCCTTTTTTCCTCAGTGACCTTAACTTTTTAATTTTTTAAATTAATTTATTTATTTATGGCTGTGTTGGGTCTTCGTTTCTGCGCGAGGGCTTTCTCTAGTTGCGGCGAGCGGGGGCCACTCTTCATCGTGGTGCGCGGGCCTCTCACTATCGCGGACTCTCTTCTTGCGGAGCACAGGCTCCAGACGCGCAGGCTCAGTAATGGTGGCTCACGGGCCCAGTTGCTCCGCGGCATGTGGGATCTTCCCAGACCAGGGCTTGAACCCGTGTCCCCTGCATTGACAGGCAGATTCTCAACTACTGCGCCACCAGGGAAGCCCGACCTTGACTTTTTGATGAGTCCAGGACTGTTCTCCTGTGGAATGCTCCACAGCCTGGATTTGCCTAGATTTGTCTAACCGGCCTCTGATGTCACTTAACTTTTTCTCCCTCCCCTGTACTTCCTGTGGACTGGAGGTTAGGTTTACAGCTTTGGTAGATGCAAGCGAGACATTCTGGACAGTCCTTCATGGGGGATGTTGGGTGCTTTTTGCATCCCAGTGGGAGGCACATACACTCAGGTTGTCCCACTATTTGTGAGGCTACTGTTGATCACCTGATTAAAGGGGTGGTTATCAGATGGCTCCATTATAAAGGTGTGTCTTCTCTTTGCAAATCACAATGAATCTGTGGATGGTACTTTGGTGCCATGAACATATGCTGTTCACTAACGATCTTTCACCTAATCGTTTCAGCATCTGTTGATGATCATTGACTGGATGAATATGTGGGACTGCAAATTGGTGATTTTAAGAAAATGATTTTTGGAGACTATGTAAGTCAAGACCCTGAAAAGAATTAGATACTTTCCCTTGCTTCATCCTAAACTAACACAGACAAAGCATTTTTTTTTTTTTTTTTTTTTTTCGCCAGAGGACTGCTAGTAATGGCTTAAAAACCAAATAATACGTGGTGGTTGTATCCCTCTGGGAGTCTGTTCTGTAACTGATACTCTCCTGTAAACCTCAGCTTCCTTACCCTTGAGTCAGCAGAGCCTTGGCATTGTAGAAGAGAAGGCACAGGATGGTCATAAAACTGTCACAAAAGGTGCAGCATCTGGGTTAAGAACAAAGGAGCTGCATCCTCTAGTTTATAGAGTATGTGGCTTGTGAATGTTTTCATGGTTAAATAGTCCAAAAGAGGATTTAATAATTAATAATAAAAAACCCATCTATGAAGCACTCATATCCAACTTCAATGAAAGATCTGTAATTCATAATATGATGTATTTTATTGGAACCCACAGAGCAGATGGGTCAGAACATGGTGAGCTGACTGACAGGTACACTTGGACGAATCAGCTGTGGCTCAATCCAAGCAAATTGGGGGTGCTTTGGGGGACAGCTGATTACACTGAACCCACCCTAATCCTTTCCTAAGTCGAATTAAACTCTGCTCCACATTTCTTTTTTTTCTTTTTTTTTTTATGCGGTATGCGGGCCTCTCACTGTTGTGGCCTCTCCCGTTGCGGAGCACAGGCTCCGGACGCACAGGCTCAGCGGCCATGGCTCACGGGCCCAGCCGCTCCGCGGCATGTGGGATCCTCCTGGACCGGGGCACGAACCCGTGTCCCCCGCATTGGTGGGCGGACTCTCAACCACTGTGCCACCAGGGAAGCCCTCCACATTTCTTAAAACATTCATGTTCACTTAAAGAAGGGAAAAAACACTGGGGATTTTAAGCAAGTGCTATAAGAAAATGATAAACAATCAAAGTTAGCCAAGATCAAAACTTACATCTTCGGCATGAAAAATTAACCAGAACTAGATGCACAAAATCTTATGGGTTTCAAATCCTAAATGTAACTAAATGAACAATTAACAGAATGAAGTCATCTATGTTGCAATATTAGGAAAAGATTTATTAGGAAAGGGGAGAGGCCAACTCCACCCAGATAGTCAGTTATGGAAAATGGAACTTAGGTTAAACTTTAAATACGCTTTTAGTGGTAATAACCTCAAGCTTATTTTAATAGAAAAAGAAGGTACAGGTCTTTTGAAATTGAAAATATTTTTTGTTGATCAATGAAAATACCAAAAATTCATTGTAGGCATAAGAGAATGTATCAGTTGAAGTGGCTTAATTCCCATAATCAACCAGTAGTCCTGACAAACTATTGAACTAATCTGTATATTTTAGAAGAAATAATACTTATTATTAGAAATAATAGTAGTTAGAAATATGAAAATCAGATTTCTTGGCATACGTCCATTTAAAAGAATAAGAAGGACAGAAGGCTGGAAAGGTGAAGGGGGGACCAGACAGGGGAGGCTTTTCCTAAAGGGTCTGCACATTCTCCCATGGGTAGCAGGGAGCCAGTGAATGTTTTAGAGCAAGGTGACTATATGAGGCAGGCATTGTTGAGCGATGACTGGGAACAACTTTTTGAGAAATGATAACGGCTAGTTTGCAGGCATCCAATAAGTGCCAGGCTGTGTGCAGACCCGGTGGATATTCTCTCTCTCAGCCCCACAGCCAGTCTGCAGAGTGAACACCGTCCCCGTTTACAAATGAGGAAACTGCTCAGAGAGCGTGTATCTTTTTTTTTTTTTTTTTGGCGGTACGCGGGCCTCTCACTGCTGTGGCCTCTCCCGTTGCGGAGCACAGGCTCCGGACGCACAGGCTCAGCGGCCATGGCTCACGGGCCTAGCCACTCCGCGGCATGTGGGATCCTCCTGGATCGGGGCACGAACCGGTGTCCCCTGCATCAGCAGGCGGACTCTCAACCACTGCGCCACCAGGGAAGCCCAGAGAGCGTGTATCTTGCCCAAGGCCACGCTGCTGGCAAATTGTGGAACTAAGATTCAAAACAAGTGTGTTGACTCTGAAGCTGGTTGCTTTCCTCTGCCCCAGGTGGTGACTGTGGAGAAAGCACGGGCCCGGCCAGCAATGCAGAGACCTGTCTTCTGTGCAAAGGAGAGTGCGGGCTGCGTGCGTCCAGGGCCCGGGGCCGGGGGCCGGAGGGTTTCTGCCCTATTTCCAGGGTTAGTGCTGACACCAGGGGATTCTTCTCCACGTGCTCCATTGCAAAAGTCGCCTTGCCCTCACTCTAACCCTCTGAAGGCTGGGCAAAGGAATGAAGAAGTAGGACACAAGATAGACGTAAGATGGGAATTCAGGACTGAGGTATTTGCCTCTGACTCTCAAATGTGTCACTTTACAGTTTTTCTACTCTCACTTCCTTCTTACCTATCCAACCGCCATCGCTGTTGGAAATGTACCTAGTCGACCACCAGTGCCACTAGAAGCAGGGATGGGGCAGGTGCACACGAGGGACAGAAATGGGAAGAGGAAGAAACCTGGGCAGGGGGACAGTTGATCATGTTTTCTGGACTCAGAATACAGCTGGATTCAGAATATATAAAGAATATCTCTTTAGAGGTGATTTAAGGATTGAAATGGGATTAGTGACCATTTCTGGGTACAGGTGCATAACCACATTCCTGGCGTTTCTCAAACTTAAATGTACATATGAATCACCTGGGATCTTATTAGAATCAATATTCTGATTTAGCAGGTCCAGGGAGGGGCTTGGGGCTCCAGTCCAAGTTCATACCTGGGTAAACAGGAGCCAGATTTCTGTAAAAGACAAACCTCTGTAAAGTGGCCACAGAGGTCTTGGTGTGAAGCCAATGTGAAGAACCAAATAAAAGTTATTTGGATAAATGATACACTTTGATGTTAATTATTTAATTCACCCAGTGTCCGCTGAGGTACCCACCAAACACCTGGCAGATATAGAAGACAAAATTCCTGAGAATTACTCTCAATTTCAGAGCCTGGACTCAAAAAAGAGCCCAAGTGTCCAGCAGCGAAGCAACCGCGTAGACAGGGCCCAGGAAGGAGCTGTGTGGGAATCTCTGGAATTCTTGCTCTATGGCCTCGGGCACCACAGCCTGCTGCCAGGATTGGGCTCCAGGTGGGCCCCGGCCAGGGTGATGCCACAGAGCAGGAGACCCTCAGCCACAGAGGCACGCCCTCCCCCCAGGGCACTGGATTCCCCTGGCTCCCTGCCAGCCACCTGGGATGCTCCAGCCTGACCAATGGGGTGACCGGCCAGCGCCCCTTCTTAAGATCCCCTCCCTGCACTACCCACGGTTTAAATTTCTTCCAACTCTGAGAAATCTTGGCATCCTTTCCCCGCTGGCAGGGGAGACCACAGGGGCGGGACAAGGGAAGTGGGTCCTCAGGGCTGGGACCCACGAGGGGCAGCATGGAGAGAGCCAGGGGTCTGGCACCAAACACGTCTGCCGCTCAGGGGAGGCAGTGATTTTTGGGCAAGGGTTCCCATCACAGAACGGGCTTAATAATGCCGACCTTACTGTGTTTTGCGAGAATGAACCTGAGATTGTCTATGTAAACTCTCTGGAAGTGTGCCGAGCACAGACGCATCGGGCCTGCTTGTCCTCTCCCCCACGGCCCTGAGGACGGAGCCCCCCTGAGCTGCCTGCGGCTTCTCCGGCCTCCTATCTGGCTCCCGTTCCCTCCAGTCTAATCACATTCCTGGGTTGTGGCGGCCTGACATCCTGTGCAGTGCTGACCGCAGGGCCTTTGCTCTGCCACATGCCTCCCTTTTCCAGCCAAGCTGCCCACATGGTAGCCCAGCCCACATGGTAGCTTCAGCCCAGCCCACATGGTAGCTTCAACTCTTCGGTCAGCTCAACCCTGCAAGATCTCCTTCACAAGGCCCGCTCGGTCCTGATGTCTCCTCAGTAAAAGTGCCGACTCCCCTCTGAGCCTCCCCACACTGGGTGGTCACGTCTAGCTGGTGCGCCACCTTCTGGGGCAGGATTGGCAAACCACAGCCCACGGGCCAAATCCAGCTCGCCACCCGGCTTGGTCCATAAAGTTGTATCGGAACCCAGCCACACTCCTGTGTGGACCACGTGGCTGCTTTCATGCTGCCATGACAGTGTTGCATAGTCACCGTGGAGACCCTATGGCCCTGGACCATTTGGCACGTTGCAGAGAAATCTGCCAGCATCTTCTCTAGTACATCCTTGTCTCCTCTCTCTAGACTGTCAGCTACCTGAGGGCAGGGCGAGTGTCACCTGCCTTTGTATCCCCAGCACGTCGCACCCTGCCTGGCACGTAGCAAGATTCTAGCCAATGTCTGAGAGATGGAAGAGTGAGCACATAAGTACTGGAATTGAGAGTCTCTGTCTTCCTTATCCCCCCGTGGAGTGGGGACCCATCGTGTGGCTTGAAAGTAGAGGCAGAGGATTTTTTATTTATTTATTTATTTATTTATTTATTTATTTATTTATTTATTTTGGGCTGCATTGGGTCTTCCTTGCTGCACGCGGGCTTTCTCTAGTTGCGGCGAGTGGGGGCTACTCTTCGTTGTGGTGCGTGGGCTTCTCATTGTGGTGGCTTCTCTTGTCGTGGAGCACAGGCTCTAGGCACGCGGGCTCAGTAGTTGTGGCACACGGGCTCAGTAGCCGTGGCTCATGGGCTCTAGAGCGCAAGCTCAGTAGCTGTGTCGCACAGGCTTAGTTGTTCCGCGGCATGTGGGATCTTCCGGGACCAGGGCTCAAACCCATGTCCCCTGCATTGGCAGGCGGATTCTTAACCACTGCACCACCAGGGAAGCCCGAGGCAAAGGATTTTTGTGCTTGAGATGAAGTCTCCTGGACCCCAGCGAGCATATCCGAATGAAATGGTGACATAAAGTAGCTTATCTGGATGACAAAAACTCCATCTCTGCCTGTGCTTCTGAGGATGCTCCCAGGATGCCCTGGGACTGCAAAACAGAGTCCCTGGACAGGAGGACAGCAGGGAAGCTGGGCGGGAGCTCTGCTTCCGTCCGAGGAAGAGTCCACAGTCAGATTTTGTAAAGAGGGAAAACTGGAGATCAGATCAGCCTGTTGTGAAGTGGTAATGGCTTCACGCATGAAGTTGCCCTGGGCTGTCTATGCCTACTTCCAGGGAGGGTCGTATCTGAGCCTTTCTCCAGATGGGCAGCATCCTCACCCTGTAGCCATATTTAACTTTGTCTGAGTCATTTCTTTGGAGTGGCAAGGTGGATTTCGTGGTGTTCTAGAGAGAGTCCTGGACCAGGTCAAGGAGCACCGGGGACCCAGTCCTACCACCACTGGTCCAGAGACATGAAAGTGTGGAGTGTAGGCTAAGTCAAGTGGAATCCAGGGCTGCTTCTAGTTCCATCATTCTGCAAATCCGATTTATTCTCCCTTTGGTTTGGGAGTACAAGAGTCCCTTCCCGTCCATGGGACTACGGTGCCAGGGTCTCAGTGCAGACGGGCACTGGTGTGTGATCTCCGAGGCAGCGTGCTGGCCAATGCTCCTGTCTTCCTGCACCCTCTCTGCTTCTCTGCAGGCCATAGTGATAGACACACGACCCAGGCTGGGCCTGTCCCCAGGATCTTTCTGTGGTGACGGGCTATAAGGACTGTCTGCATCCCCTGGACGCGTGGCACGCCAGTCTGAGAGGCCCGGTCACAGAGAGAGAAGGGGAGAGACGGTGAGCAAAGACCAGTGTCTGCTGCCCGACAGGCCAGTTTACCGGCTACTTGTGCCAATAAATCTCCTCTGTGCTCAAGGCCGCGCACAGGACCAGACCTCCTGAGCACACAGCAGAGTCCTGGCCTTCTCACAGCGTTTCAGGCAGCTCAGGCCCCACGGGGCCCCCTGCCCGATGCCCTTACTGCTCTCTCTGGGGGAGTCTTCGCTGGGCGGTGCTGCGTTGTGGCTGTACAGGGGTACTCTGGAGTCAGGCTGGACTAAATCCTGGTTTGTCACTTACTAGTTGCGTGACATGCAGCGCTTGGTGCCTCTGTTTTCTCATCTACAAAATGGGCGCGATCGCAGCACCTCCCTCACAGGGCTGAACACGTGTGAAGGGCCTGACCATGGAGGTGCCGTGTAAGACATGGCTGCTAAAATTCTCCCCGGGAACTCAGGCTATCTCTGTCGCAACCGAGGAAGTTTAGATCCTTGACGGAAGCCCGTGCTCCCTTCGGCGTGGCAGGGCGGGAGTGCGTGCATCAGCAATTGTGTTTAACTTTTTGTCCAACCCCAGCCAGATAGGACCACTTCAGATGCATTTTTGTTTATTGCTTTACCTTGAGTCACTTACAGGAATTCGGCAGTTGGGCACAATTTCCTGTTTAGGACACGCAGAGTGCTTAAGGGAAATGGTGTGGATTAGCCATTCCAGCCCTCCGTTCCCTGTGCCGTCTACCCCCTGCACAGCTGGATGACCCCAGGGTGGCCTGAGAAAGATCCAGGAGCTGGGTAGCCAGGTGGGGTGTGCAGAGGTAGCTGCACTGCCCTCTGCGCCTGCCCTGCCCCCACCTTCCTTTCTGACCTGTACCCTTTATGAAGGTATTTCATAGGGAGTCATAACTGAACTTATTTTTGCATAGCAAGGTCTCACCAATGATATTGGTGGGTGGATTTCATTCCCATTTTACAGATGAGGAAACTGGTCCAAGAGCTTAAGTGGCACCTGGTGAATGGCCTGGGGCCTAGTTTGATCTCTGGACGGTGTCTGCTAATAGAGGCAGTCAGAGACCCTCTGGGCAAGTGTGTTCCAGGTGTGAGCCTGTCCGTCCCACCTGCCTCCTGCTGCTTCTCTCAGGGAGAAAGTGCCAGGCGGGGCTGCCCCACCCCCCCAGGTGGAACACATCCTGGCTGGCAGAGCACGGTTGGGGGACCCATCACTACCACCATCACCACCACCACCAAAGCGGGACTCCCAGCCCAGCGGGAGGTCAGGCTACGGGGCCAAGTTTAATGACGCTGGCAAGGGCACGCCTTTGGCATCTCTGGGGATGGAGAAAGAGTGACCCGTCCCAGGCCTGGCAGGGTGGAGGCAGGTGGGCAAGGCAAAGTCGTGTGGCAGCCTCAGCTTTTTGGCGTCCATGCCCTCTTCCTGACCGGGAGGCTGGGGCCACTTCAGACCCAGGGGATTCCTGGGAGCCAAGAGGCCCGGGAGGAGACATGGGCAGTCACAGGATGCGGGGAAGCGGTCTTCTGTTCCCATCTGTGTGGGATAGGAGGAAACACAACACACAGTCTCAGGAACGTTCCATGGCGACAAGAGCCAGCTGAGCGGCTCTGCCTTGAGGACGTGGAAAGCGCCAGGTAGCATTGGTTCCAGGGAACCACTTGGCAGGCACACCTACCACAAGAGCATCCCTCTAGCCAGCACGTCGGCTTCTGATGTGGTGTGGGTTCTGCTGGGGGCACGACAGACAAAAACATCAGCAAACTTAATCCTCACTTGAGTTGCCGCCTATAGGCGGCTGCTGTGGACTCTCTGCCTGCCCACTGGCAGGTGGCCGGAGCCCCCTGCTGTGTACTGTCCTGGCTGAGCCCAGATTCTATTTCGGTTGACCTCGTTGGGCTTCCTCCGGTACCAGTGAACAATTCTGTGGCCACAGGCAAGTCCTCTCTGGGCCTCTGTCTGCTGCTCTGCAAATTGGATCTAACACCATCTCTGTCTTGCTGCTAGGCGATCACATTTGTGAACAGAAGTGATCACGTACCTGAAAGAGCTTTGTAAGAGACAAGGCACTGTATAAAATTAGTTATTATCACAATCCCGTGGTGTTTGCAAGGCCGGCTCACCCTGGAAGCATTTGGCATCTCCCTGTTTGAGCCTCCTTCCTCCCTCTGTCTCTTCTCCAAACACTCAGCATCCCCTGGGTACCACAGCCAGGAGCGGTGAGGTGGGGGACCACACTGCTGACACCACCCTGCAGGAGTAGCTTCTCCTTTCCTTCAGGGCTCAGATTACCTTTCATTTGCCAGCAAGGTTAGGGTTAGGGAAGGTGTCTTCCCTCCCAGCTTCATGCTGCCCCATAGCCGTCCCCATTCCCCACCTCACAGTCCCCAAGTCTCCTCTCCTCTTCAGCTCCACCTATCCCAACCCCTGACTCCTTTGCCCTCTACCAGCCTGGACCCAACAGCCCATTAACACGGTGCCCACGAATGTGCTAGAAACTCTTACACTCTTATTCTAACTCCAAGCTTGGACCTGACCATCTCAACACTCCCTCGGAGGGGCTCACTTACTCCCTTGGTTTCAAATATTATTTCTTCAGCTACAACCTCTCCTCTCCTGTGAACCCTTTGGCAGGGGGGTGGTTTTTTAAAGTTGGCATCAGAATGCTTGGTAACCTGATTATTTCTCTTTTTAAAAGTTTTTAATTTTTAAAAATTCTTTATTTTTTTTGTTGACGTGTAGTTGATTTACGATGCTGTGTTAATTTCTGCTGTACAGCAAAGGGATTCAGTTATACATATATATACATTCTTTTTCGTATTCTTTTCCATTACGGTTTATCACAGGATATTGAATATAGTTCCCTGTGCTATACAGTAAGACCTTGTTGTGTATCCATTCTCTATATAATAGTTTGCATCTGCTAATCCCAAACTCCCAATCCACCCTTCTGCCACACCCGCCTCCCCCTTGGCATCCACAAGTCTGTTCTCTATGTCTGTGAGTCTGTTTCTGTTTCATAGATAAGTTCATTTGTGTCATATTTTAGATTCCACATATAAGTGACATCAGTGTCTGACTTACTTCACTTATTATGAGAATCTCTAGGTCCATCCGTGTTGCTGCAAATGGCATTATTTCATTCTTTTGTTGGCTGAGTAACATTCCATCGTATATGTGTGCCACATCTTCGTTACCCATTCCTCTGTTGATGGACATTTATAACCTGATTATTTCTTCACTTTCCAAAGTAATTTCCCTATTAGCCCAAACACATCAGCTAGTACCTTGAGAATGGGTGGGTCTCTGCCCTTGACCAGTTGCAGTTGTGATGTGATGACAGGTAGGTGGATCGGTGCTCACAAAGGTCTTTCTTTCGAATTGGAGGATAGGTCAGATTATTCCAATCAACAAGTGCGTGTTCAGTGTTCGGTGTTCTGGCAGCTTCCCTCAATTTCTAATAAAAGCTGTGGACTGAGCCATGCCTGAACCACACAGTGAATAGGACAAGCGACATTTGGGATGTGATTAAAGCCATCAATCTAAAATCAAACAGGAAACCCTGTACCCCACTGATAAAGGGGAGCTGGGGAAAAAATCTGATGTCAGGTTTGTTGGGATTGGTGCAAACGCCTCACAGGGGAAAGAAATGTACAGTCAGTCAGGATGAGTTAAAAGAGCATCTCCTAGAAAACACATCACTTCCCTGGGGTGGAGGAGACGGGCACTGGAGGCCCCACCAGAGCTGAATTCACCAGGCAAAAATGCTCGACTCAGGAAGAGGCCGTGGGCAGGGAATCCTATGACGCTGCAGCAGGAGGGGTCCAGCGGAAACAGAGTGTTCCTGTCACCCTGGACACATGCAGTTCCCCCACGATGATCAGATCTGACGTGGACTGCCTCGCCCATGTAACTGTGTCGTGTGAGTGCGTGGGAGGTGAGGAGGGCATTGGCCCCCTCTGCGGGCCTGTCCCAGAATCACAAGGACCCGACACTGTGGGGTCAGCTCGTGGGCAGATCCATATCCACTTAGTTTGGTTATAGCTGCTGTAGTTATTTCCAAACAAAAAGGAAATGACCAGAAAGGCTGAAAGGAAACAAATCAAATGTAGGCTTCCAAGGAGGCCTCAGGCTTGGGTGGCGCTGGATATAGTAGGACAAGTCACCGCCGAGCATCACCTACCTACACAGCGCCTCCAACGGTCACTTCTGAGTGTCCTCAGGTTTAAAGTTAAGCTCCTTTAGGTAAACTTAATGGACCACAGACACCCTTACAATCCTAAGAGGCTGATAGAATCCTTACAGATATGGATTAGATGGGATAGATGTGCATATAAGTAGAAGGCAGTGGATGGTTTCCCAGACCAGTTAATCTCTGTCAAAAAACCATAAAAATTGGATTCTTAGTGTCATTTGAGGAAAATATTCAAATGTTAGAGATTACTACAGGTCAACTGAAATCAACTGATAAAACATAGGCTTTATATCCATCTCTTTCAGATGTAATCTTGCCGTATTTAAAATCAATTTAAAAAGTAATCTTAGAGGGCTTCCCTGGTGGCGCAGTGGTTGAGAGTCTGCCTGCCGATGCAGGGGACACGGGTTCGTGCCCCGGTCCGGGAAGATCCCACATGATGCGGAGCGGCTGGGCCCGTGAGCCATGGCCACTGAGCCTGCGTGTCCGGAGCCTGTGCTCCGCAACGGGAGAGGCCACAACAGTGAGAGGCCCGTGTACAGCAAAAAAAAAATAAAAATAAAAAAGTAATCTTAGAGCTAAAATTTCTTGTTTACAATTTGTCAAATGTGTATACATGCATATAATATTATTATATAATTTTATATCAGAGATGGCCATCTTTTGCAGTTTCAAGTAAATATTTCTAAAATTAATAAACATTTTTAGAGAAGTTTTATTTACAGAAAAATGAAGCAGAAAATAGTTTTCCCATATACTCTTCTCTTCCTGCATTATTATCTTACATTTAGTGCGGTACTATTGTTTTTAAAAGAAAAACATCATTAGCATTGATTTTTTTCATAAGTGTGACACTCCTACTGCTTCAAAGACAGTTTGAGAAAATTTGAGGTAGAAAAAAGAGGGAGAGGTTTTCCCCTACAAAGGGTTTTCCATTTGAGGAAAGATATAAGAGGGACGAAGCTGCAAAAACAAATTTATGAAATGGCTTATGAAATCACCCATAGCATGTCATCGGCCTGAGAGCTTATTTCCCGTGCTGTCTTACTTGAGTCAAATAACAATCCTGTGAATTTACAGCTCTCATCTGAAACAGAAAGAAGCTAAAGCTCAGGCAAACTGGCCACAGTGGTGCAACTGATTTCAGAGGAAAAAGGGTGAAATTTCTGATTTACACCCACAGGTTCTCACCACAGAGGCACAGCTCACATGCTATAGGGAGGACAGCTCACAGGGGCACAGTGGACACATGCTTATTTAAAGACTCCTGAGGGCTTCCCTGGTGGCACAGTGGTTGAGAGTCCACCTGCCGATGCAGGGGACACGGGTTCGTGCCCCGGTCCGGGAAGATCCCACGTGTCACGGAGCGGCTGGGCCCGTGAGCCATGGCCGCTGAGCCTGCGCGTCCGAAGCCTGTGCTCCGCAGCGGAAGAGGCCACAACAGTGAGAGGCCCGCGTACCGCAAAAAGGAAAAAAAAAAAAAAAAAGACTCCTGAAAGGCCGAAACTAGGGGTTATGTTTCAAACTCAATTTTTTAGGGATGGAAAGGTCTTTTTTTTTTTTTTTTTTCCGGGATTTGGGGCCCTCACTGTTGTGGCCTCTCCCGTTGCGGAGCACAGGCTTCGGACGCGCAGGCTCAGCGGCCATGGCTCACGGGCCCAGCCGCTCCGCGACACGTGGGATCTTCCCGGACCGGGGCACGAACCCGTGTCCCCTGCATCGGCAGGTGGACTCTCAACCACTGCGCCACCAGGGAAACCCCCCTCTTTTTTTTAAATTAAAGTAGGGTTGATGTACAGTGGTGGGTTAGTTTCTGCTGTACATCAAAGTGACTCAATTATACATATACATACATTCTTTTGTGTATTCTTTTCCAGTATGGCTTATCACAGGATACTGAATATAGTTCCCTGTGCTCTACAGTAGGACCTTGTTGTTTAACCATTCTCTATATAATAGTTTGCATCTGCTAATCCCAAACTCCCAGTCCATCCCCCCCACCTGCCTCCCCCTTGGCAACCACAAGTCTGTCCTCTATGTCTGTGACTCTGTTTCTGTTTCATAGGTAAGTTCATTTGTGTCATATTTTAGATTCCACATATAAGTGATATCATGGTATTTTCTTTCTCTTTCTGATGGGACAGAAAGTTCTGTTTTAGAGAATCAAGAGGCTAACCTGAGCAAGTCGATTCCCTCCAGGAAGGAACTGATTAAACAAGAGATGTATTCTAGGAGTGTTTGAACACATTCATGGGTAACTCCATAACCTTCCATAACAGATTAAGGAAAATTCCTAACCCTCCGGCACACAAGCCTGCCTCCTCTTGACCAGGCCCGCCCTTCCATTGCCCGAGTCAGAGAGAAACGGCTGGTCGCACTCAGACTAGCCTGGATCCAGTGCAAAGTCTGTAAGTCTCTTTTTATTAAAACAATTTCAAAGTATTAAAAAAAATGCATCAAAAATTACAGCACTCCAGGGACTTCCCTGGTGGCGCAGTGGTTAAGAATCCGCCTGCCAATGCAGGGGCACAGGTTTGAGCCCTGGTCCAGAAAGATCCCACATGCTTCAGAGCAACTAAGCCCGTGCGCCACAACTACTGAGCCTGTATTCTACAGCCCACAAGCCACAACTACTGAGCCCATGTGCCACAACTACTGAAGCCCGCACTCCTAGAGCCTGTGCTCCACAACAAGAGAAGCCACCGCAATGAGAAGCCAGTGCACCGCAACAATGAGTAGCCCCTGCTCACCGCAGGAGAAAGCCTGCACATAATGAAGACCCAACACAGCCAAAAATAAATAAATTAATAATAATAACAACAGCACTCCATAATGAGAACCTGCTGTATAGCACAGGGAACTCCACTTCGCTGTACAGCAGAAACGAACACAGCATTGTAAAACAAATATACCTCAATTAAAAAAAAATTTAAAAATTAAAAATAATAATAATGCATCAATTTTGGCTCATTCATTGTGACAAATGTACCATACTAATTTAATATGCTAATAGAAACAGTAGGTGCAGGGAATATTATACATTCTCATTTTTTTCTGTAAATTTAACACTGTTCTAAAAATAAAGTTTATTTTTTAAAATGTAAAAAGAAAGAAATAACAGCACTCCACTTTTGATCTTTTCCCAATCTTTATTACACTCATATGTGGTGCTTACATAGTTTATATCATAGTTCATATACAAATTTGTTTTCTACTTTTTCGAGTAAGGTAATTTATGATTGATTTTGATATTCTATACAATTACACTATAGTCATGATAATGGCTACACAGTGTTGCATTATACTGACATATTATATAGGACTCTTCTCCTATTTTTGGACATATATCATTTTCAGTGTTTAGATAGTCAGGATAATATCTTGTACATATTGTTTTCTTGTATGGGAATTTAAATTTTTTATTTCATTGGGCTAAATATTCAGAAGTAGAATTAGTACTCCAAGAGAATAACTCAGTTTTTACCTATTTATTTTGAAGTAATTTCAAACTTACAGAAAAGTTGCAAGAGTAGGTCAAAGAACTTGCAACCTGGTGAATGATTCTTAACAAGAGCAACCATTTTTAAGGGCACTTTCCAGGCATTGGGCCTGTCCTATTCAGCAGGTCACCAGGACAGCTGACCAATGTGAGAGCCTGGTCTGGATGATGGCATAGAAAGGACACATCCAATGATACCGTGTCAAATCCATTGTGATTTTTACCCCATCCCTGAAAAACCAGATGGCTACCCAAATTAAACCTTCTTAGGGATAGCCTCATCCACCAGAGGGCAGACAGCAGAAGCAAGAAGAACTACAATCCTGCAGCCTGTGAAACAAAAACCACATTCACAGAAAGATAGACAAAATGAAAAGGCAGAGGACTATGTACCAGATGAAGGAACAAGATAAACCCCAGAAAAACAACTAAATAAAGTGGAGATAGGCAAGCTTCCTGAAAAAGAATTAAAAATAATGATAGTGAAGATGATCCAGGACCTCGGAAAAAGAATGGAGGCAAAGATCGAGATGATGCAAGAAATGTTTAACAAAGACCTAGAAGAATTAAAGAACAAACAAACAGAGATGAACAATACAATAACTGAAATGAAAACTACACTAGAGGGAATCAATAGCAGAATAAGTGAGGCAGAGAATGGATAAGTGACCTGGAAGACAGAATGGTGGAATTCACTGCCGCAGAACAGGATAAAGAAAAAAGAATGAAAAGAAATGAAGACTGCCTAAGAGACCTCTGGGACAACATTAAACACACCAACATTTGCGTTATAGGGGTACCAGAAGGAGAAGAGTGAGAGAAAGGACCTGAGAAAATATTTGAAGAGATTATAGTCAAAAACTTCCCTAACATGGGAAAGGAAATAGCCACCCAAGTCCAGGAAGCACAGAGAGTCCCAGGCAGGATAAACCCAAGGAGAAACATGCCTAGACACATAGTAATCAAAATGACAAAAATTAAAGACAAATTATTAAAAGCAAAAAGGGAAAAGCGACAAATAACATACAAGGGAACTCCCATAAGGTTAACAGCTGATTTCTCAGCAGAAACTCTACAAGCCAGAAGGGAGTGGCACGGTATATTTAAAGTGGTGAAAGGGAAGAACCTACAGCCAAGATTACTCTACCCGGGAGGATCTCATTCAGATTCGATAGAGAAATCAAAAGCTTTACAGACAAGCAAAATCTAAGAGAATTCAGCACCACCAAACCAGCTCTACAACAAATGCTAAAGGAACTGCTTTAAGTGGGAAATACAAGAGAAGAAAAGGACCTACAAAAATAAACCCCAAACAATTAAGAAAATGGTAATAGGAACATACATATCGATAATTAACTTAAGTGTGAATGGATTAAATGCTCCAACCAAAAGACACAGACTTGTTGAATGGATACAAAAACAAGACCAATCTATATGCTGTCTACAAGACACCCACTTCAGACCTAAGGACACATACAGACTGAGAGAGAGGGGATGGAAAAAGATATTCCATGCAGATGGAAATCAAAAGAAAGCTGGAGAAGCAATACTCGTATCAGATAAAATAGACTTTAAAATAAAGAATGTTACAAGAGACAAGGAAGGACACTAAATAATGATAAAGGGATCAATCCAAGAAGAAGATAGAAAAATTATAAATATATATGCACCCAATATAGGAGCACTTCAATAAATAAGTCAAATGCTCACAGCTATAAAAGAGGAAATCGACAGTGACACAATAATAGTGGGGGATTTTAACACCTCACTTACACCAATGGACAGATCATCCAGACAGAAAATTAATAAGGAAACACAAGCTTTAAATGACACAACAGACCAGATAGATTTAACTGATATCTATAGGATATTCCATCAAAAAACAGCAGATTACACTTTCTTCTCAAGTGCACACGGAACATTCTCCAGGATATCTTGAGTCACAAATCAAGCCTTGGTAAATTTAAGAAAATTGAAATCATATCGAGCATCTTTTCTGACCAAAACACTATAAGATTAGAAATCAATTACAGGGGAAAAAATGTAAAAAACACAAGCACGTGGAGGCTAAGCAATATGCTACTAAATAACCAAGAGAGGGCTTCCCTGGTGGCACAGTGGTTAAGAATCCGCCTGCCAAGTCAGGGGACACGGGTTTGAGCCCTGGGCCAGGAAGATCCCACATGCTGCAGAGCAATGAAGCCCGTGCGCCACAACTACTGAGCCTGCACTCAAGAGCCCGCGAGCCACAACTACTGAGCCCATGTGCCACAACTACTGAAGCCCGTGCGCCTAGAGCCCGTTCTCTGCAACAAGAAGCCACCGCATGAGTAGCCCTGGCTCGCCGTGACCAGAGGAATGCCCGCACACAGCAACAAATACCCAAAACAGCCAAAAATAAAATAAATAAAAATTTAAAAAAATAACCAAGAGACCACTGAAGAAATCAAAAAATACCTAGAAACAAATGACAATGAAAACATGACAACCCAAAGCCTATGGGATGCAGCAAAAACAGTTCTAAGAGGGAAGTTTATAGCAATACAATCCTACCTCAAGAAACAAGAAAAATCTCAAATAAACAGCCTAACTTTACACCTAAAGGAACAAGAGGAAGAAGAACAATCAAAACCCAAAGTTAGTAGAAGGAAAGAAATCATAAAGATCAGAGCAGAAATAAATGAAATAGAAACAAAAAAAAAGTAGCAAAGATCAATAAAACTAAAAGCTGGTTCTTTGAGAAGATAAACAAAATTGATAAACCCTTAGCCAGACTCATCAAGAAAAAGAAGGAGAGGACTCAAATCAATAAAATTAGAAATGAAAAAGAAGTTACAACAGACACCACAGAAATACAGAGCATCATAAGAAACTACTACAAGCAACTCTATGCCCATAAAATGGACAACCTAGAAGAAATGGACAATTCTTAGAAAGGTATAACCTTCCAAGACTGAACCAGGAAGATAGAAAATATGAACAGACCAATCACAAGTAATGAAATTGAAACTATGATTAAAAATCTGCTAAGAAACAAAAGTCCAAGACCAGATGGCTTCACAGGGGAATTCTATCAAACATTTAGAGAAGAGCTAACACCCATCCTTCTCAAACTCTTCCAAAAAATTGCAGAGGAAGGAACCCCCCCAAATTCATTCTACGAGGTCACCATCACCTTGATACCAAAAGCAGACAAAGATACTACAAAAAAAGAAAATTGCACACCATGCAAAAATCCTCAACAAAATACTTGCAAACAGAATCCAACAACACATTAAAAGGATCATATGCCATGATCAAGTGGGACTTATCCCAGAGATGCAAGGATTCTTCAATATATGCAAATCAATCAATATGATACACTATATTAACAATTGAAGAATAAAAACCATATTTTTTATGCTTCTGATCATCTCAATAGATGCAGAAAAAGCTTTTGACAAAATTCAACACCGATTTATGATAAAAACTCTCCAGAAAGTAGGCATAGAGGGAACCTACCTCAACATAATAAAGGCCATATATGACAAACCCATAGCAAACGCCATTCGCAATGGTGAAAAACTGAAAGCATTTCCTCTAAGATCAGGAACAAGACAAGAATGTGCACTCTCACCACTATTATTCAACATAGTTTTGGAAGTCCTAGCCACCGCAATCAGAGAAGAAAAAGAAATAAAAGGAATGCAAATTGGAAAAGAAGAAGTAAAACTGTCACTGTTTGCAGATGACATGATACTATACATAGAGAATCCTAAAGATGCTACCAGAAAACTACTGGAGCTAGTCAATGAATTTGGTAAAGTTGCAGGATACAAAATTAATGCACAGAAATCTCTTGCATTTCTACATCTACATCTACACTAATGATGAAAAATCTGAAAGCAAAATTAAGGAAACACTCCCATTTACCATTGCAACAAAAAGAATAAAATACCTAGGAATAAACCTACTTAGGGAGACAAAAGACCTGTATGCAGAAAACTATAAGACACTGATAAAAGAAATGAAAGATGACACAAACAGATGGAGAGATATACCATGTTCTTGGACTGGATGAATCAACATTGTGAAAATGACTATACTACCCAAAGCAATCTACAGATTCACTGCAATCCCTATCAAATGACCAATGGCATTTTTTACAGAAACAGAACAAAAAATCTTCAAATTTGTATGGAGACACAAAAGACCCTGAATAGCCAAAGCAATCTTGAGGGAAAAAAATGGAGCTGGAGGAATCAGACTCCTTAACTTCAGACTATACCACAAAGCTACAGTAATCAAGACAATATGGTACTGGCACAAAGACAGAAATATAGATCAATGGAACAGGATAGAAAGCCCAGAGGTAAACCCACGCACCCATGGTCAACTAATCTATGACAAAAGAGGCAAGAATATACAGTAGACAAAAGACAGTCTCTTTAATAAGTGGTGCTGGGAAAACTGGACAGCTACGTGTAAAAGAATGAAATTAGAACACTTCCTAACACCATACACAAAAATAAACTCAAAATGGATTAAAGACCTAAATTTAATACCGGACACTATAAAAATCTTAGTGGAAAACATAGGAAGAACACTCTTTGACATAAATCACAGCAAGATCTTTTTTGACCCATCTCCTAGAGTAATGGAAATAAAAAGAAAAATAAACAAATGGAACCTAATGAAACTTAAAAGCTTTATACAGCAAAGGAAACTATAAACAAGAGGAAAGGACAACTCTCAGAATGGGAGAAAATATTTACAAGCGAATCAACGGACAAAGCCTTAATCTCCAAAATATATAAACAGCTCATGCAGCTCAATATTAAAAGAACAAACAACCCAATCAAAAAACAGGTAGAAGACCTAAATAGACATTTCTCCAAAGAAGACATACAGATGGCCAAGAGGCACATGATAAGCTGCTCAACATCACTAATTATTAGAGAAATGCAAATCAAAACTACAATGAGGTATCACCTCACACCGGTTAGAATGGCATCATCAGAAAATCTACAAACAACAAATGCTGGAGAGGGTGTGAGGAAAGGGAACCCTCTTGCACTGTTGGTGGCAATGTAAATTGTTAGTGTCACTATGGAGAACAGTATGGAGGTTCCTCAAAAAACTAAAAATAGAATTACCATATGACCCAGCAATCCCGCTACTGGGGATATACCCAGAGAAAACCATAATTCAAAAAGACACTTGCACCCCAATGTCCATTGCAGCACTATTTACAATACCCAGGTCATGGAAGCAACCTAAATGCCTATTGACAGACGAAGGGATAAAGAAGAAGTGGTACATATATATAATGGAATATTACTCAGCCATAAAAAGGAACAAAACTGGGTCATTTGTAGTGACGCGGATGGACCTAGAGACTGTCATACAGAGTGAAGTAAGTCAGAAAGAGAAAAACAAATATCATATATTAACGCATATATGTGGAATCTAGAAAAAATGGTACAGATGAACCAGTTTGCAAGGCAGAAATAGAGACACAGATAGAGAGAACAAATATATGGACACCATGGGGGAAGTGGGGGGGTGGTGGTGGTGGTATGAATTGGGAGATTGGGACTGACATGTATACACTAATATGTATAAAATAGATTAATAAGAACCTGCTGTATTAAAAAAAAAAAACTTCTTAGATTGTACACAACATCTCTGTCTTCTGGTGCCAGACCACCTTGTCATAAGCCTCTTGTCTGTCTCTCTTTTCTTTGAGTTTCCAGACATCACATCATTTCTTACTCAGCTGATTGGGGTCTCAGTGAGGTCCTTGTTTTTGTGCCCATCCCTGGATCCACTTGGGTGGTAAGGGGTTGGGGGCTGGTGTCTCATGATGCTGCAGAGGAGGGGGCCACAGCAGAAACAGCATCTGCTGGGAAAGCCCTGGAGGAATTCTGTAGGAATACTTCCTTCCAGTTTCCCTGTGCCCAGTTGGTCTCCGTGTTATCTGGGCCTGGGCTTCATCTCTCTTCCTTGAAAGCAAAGGCCTTTGATACAATTTTCTCAGGATGTGATTTCACCAAAATTTATTTTCATTTCTTCATTTTTTTTTCCACAGGAATCTTGTGACTAAAATCAATGCTCCCATTGTCATCATAGCAGCCTCCCTACTCCCACTTTCCCCAGAATCCAGGAAAGAGAAAAACACTCTCATGCTAATAGAAACACAAAGGCCCTTTCCTAGGACCAGGATATTAACTGGTCTGAGTCATTTGGTTGTGTTTCAACAAAGCTCCGGGGGGCACCTGCTAGTGACCAGAAAACTCTCTCCTTTCAATCCACAGCTCTTGGTCCACCTCAAGACCCCATACGTACTATTCCATTGTATATATGTACTAAGGGATCATGTTACTAAAGGTGAAATTGCAGGCACCCTGGCAGGGGTGGGGGCAGAATGGGGGGGAGGACTCTCCCTACCCCCTCTTTAATCACATCCTGCCCCTCATCCCCTCCCCAGTAGGGTCTCTGCCCTGGCTTTCTGAGCCCTTACCCAGACTGCTGTCTCTATGTGATCTAAGCATTTAAATGGAATCATTCATCCTCTACAGGAGCCCAAATTAAAGTCCTATTACCACCTCCCTTCCACCCGGCTGAATAGAAATGGAAAACAAAACAAAACAAAACCCTCCAGGCATCATCATGGCAAAGCATGTAACAGGAAAGCAGACCGTCTCGAGGCACAGCCCCTTCCCACTGCTGCATCTTATCCGATGCTTGTCTGCAGATAATGCTTATGCGCAGCCAGTGTACCTGACTCGGTCCCCCATCTCCCCTTTCCTGTAACAGCCATTGGCGGACCTATGGCTTGATAAAAGTACGGAAAAACAGTTCAACATTGTCCACGACTGACTTATTGTCCCACCGTTCAAGCGGCTCTCATCACTTGACGAATATGAGCATAGTTAGGACCGGAATACAGGACAGCCGGCCAGTCACCCCACGCTTTCCTCATCCAGCCTCCTGCGCCCTCTCTGGCATCCTTTCTCTTACTTCTCTCTCACCATAATGGTGCCTGGTGCTGGCTAGACATCGACATGACACATGCCGCCGACTGCACCCTGGGATGTGCCAGGGATCTCGTGTGCAGTGTCTCTCTCTAATCCATACATGACCTCAGATGCGAAAGTTCAGCGTAATTGAAAAACTTGACTGAGGTCACATCCCTCATTCCTGATAGAGCTGATTCAAGCATCGCGCTTTCCCCTACACGGTGCCCTCTTATTTATGAGTCCTCTGCAAGGGGTTACGGAGCCCAACAGGGGCATTTACATTTAAGAACAAACTCCAGAACACTGAAAAGCTTCCCCGGTGTCGGGGGTGGGGGGGGAGGGGTGGAATTTCCGGCGTGCGCAGCCACGTTTAGGCAGAACGTCGGCTCAGCGCCCCAACCTGTATCCACAGCCCAGCTGGAGAGCTCGGGAGCCGAAAAGACCTCAGCGACCACGGATTCACTTTACAGAATGATTTCCCCCAAGATGACAGACCTGGGGAGTGGCTGATTCCAGGCTGCGGCACTTTCCACTGCAGGTGAGGAGGTGTAACCCACCCACCTGTTACCTGTGTCCCCACCTGTGTCCCCACCCGCCAGGTGCTCCAGCTCTGGCATTTCCTCTGCCCGGAGGGCGGCCGGTCCACCAGTCTAGCCGTTCCGACCTCTTGTGTCCGGAGCGGCAGAGTTACTGCTGGAGATTCCAGAAGAACCCTGTCCCCTCCGCGTGTGTTTGTTTAGAATTGTAAACGCCTGTTTTCCCAGTGGGGGTCTTAGAGCTAGCAGATCCTCAGGGTCCCTTTAGGAGTTCGAGACTCGGATTCTTCAGGTCCCGTCCAACTCCCAAATTGCTATGATTCAAAGATCAGAACCGTGAATAATCAGCCTGGCCTCAAGCCAGGATGGGCAGTGCTGCTTTCATGGAACTTCCTCCCCCTCTTTATATAAACAGGCCCGCCCCGGTTTGGCTCCTGTGGCGTTGTCCGCTAGGCATCCTCCCGCCACAGAGAAGCCCGCCCACCCGGAGCCACCGACCCCACCCCCTGCCTTGAAATTTAAAGGAGGCGGGAGCTGTGCAGGGGCAGCAGAGCCGAGGTCCTGCAGAGCCTGGGGCTGAAGAGGACGCTCTCGGAGGAGGGGAGAAGGCTCGCGGCGGTGGTAGGTTGGATTCTGTGCTTCTCTGTACCCCAACTTCTGTTCTCTCTCTTAAAAGTCTTTCTGAGCCGATGAAGGAATGTCTACACCGAAGGGCTGACTTTGTAATTCAGGCCAAAAGGGGATTAGCTAGAATCCTCGTCCAGGGGCAGATTTCTTTTTGAATGTGCATCTCGTTGGGATGGGCTGAAGTGTTTGCAGGGGCCAGGTCGTCAGGGGAAGAGAGAGGATAGAACGGTTGTGTTTCCTGGAGAGGAAATCTCTGCTTGCAAAGGGGAAAGAGAAAAGAATGATACAGAAATGCTCTGAATAGTCAATGGGCACACCTTATGACTCACGGGCAAGAAATGTGACATGGGCTGATGGGGTCAGAGCTGGGAGGGTCCCTGGGGGACGGGGTCTGAGCCCATGGGGAAACTGAGGCTGGGCTGGGCAGTGAGTGAGTTGCCCACAGAGGATTCACCGGGAGGGAAGTGCTGGGTGGGAGGGAAGTGCTGGGCGGGAGAAGTGGATGACAGTCCCAGGGAGGCCTCTGATCTCCCCCCTCGTCCCCCACCTCCAAGGCAGGTTTTTTGCCTGGAGTGCAAGGGGTGGGGCTGTTGGAGGACTTTTCGATTACAGGGGAAAATAACAGCAGTGTCTTCTATTCCCAGAGCACTCTGCAGGGACCGTAGGAGGCTCTCTAGGCTTTCAGTGCTATTATCTTTATTTTCTTAACCTCCCAAGGAGGGAGGGTAGGAGGGCAAAGGGAAAGGAAGGAACTCTCAGGTAACTGAGGACAAACTCAAGCCCAAAGCCGTGTGGTAGTGATGACTGATGTGGATAGCAATGGTGGTCTCCTGCAGCAGCTGGTGGATGACAGAAAAAAATTACGTGTGTGTGTGTGTGTATATGTGTGCAATCCCATGAAGAAATTCTGAAACACAACCGTTAAGTGGAATTCCCTCAAAAGGACTTCCTAGCAATTCTTGCCAGTGGACAGGAGACTCATCCCGGGATCTAGACACTGACTGGTCCAGAATCAATAGATGACGGTCAGACTGCGCTGCCGGGTAAGTGCTTCCTGTGAGAGCAAAGCCAGATGGGGCACACAGCAGAGACGCCGTGAATATTGAAATAGAAATAGCTCCATCCTACCCATCAACTGATTCCACCTAAAACATTCTCAGAGACACCAGCCTTGAATCGCTCTTGTCACGAGCAGGTGACAGGCTGCTCTCTGCCTGAATGGCGCAGTCTCTGTGCAGACTCTCCAGGACCATCTCAGTTTATTGTGTGGATCCCCATATGAGAGTCTCCCAGTGATGCTGCTGCTCTCAGGTGCTTCTGCACCAGCCTGGAAAAGTTCCTGCTTCGAGGGGAAGATAAATGATCCCGTTACTAGTTTTTGCTCATGGAGGCGGAACTCTTGCACCTGGGGACCTAGCATGTTGGTGAGCAGAGCTGGTGATCAGTATATTTCAAATGATTGTAACAAGCAACCCAGCCACACCCCTGGTGGTGTGACTTGAAGCCACCATCACCATGTAAGGCTTTTGTAAATGGGTAGCCAGCACCACAGAGCATCTGGGGAAGGTACAGCCCAGGTGGGGTCTGTCACTAATCCACCTACAAGAGTTCCTCTGGTCCTGGAGTTTCACAGCAGTGTAAGGGGCCCTTTGGCTAGATGATCATTTGGGAGGAGCAGCGCTGGCTTTAGATCTTCCGAAGCTTCCAGAGCTTGGGCAGGTTATTTGGATCAGAGGTTGCGGTGGCAGCATGATTCATGGCATTAATAGTGGGCTTAGTTCTGGTCAAAATTCAAAATCCACGTGCTTCTCTGAATACCGAGTATCTGGTGGGGAGGGAACATTTGGGTTTTGAGCTAAAGTGTTCAGTTTTGATGACTCTTTGGCATCTGCAGTCTCAGAGTAAAATTCCTATTTTCTATGCGTGATTTTCCGCTCTGTTCTGATAAGATGGCCATCAATGAGTGACCAGAATATTCTGTCCATTCCTTCTCTGGGCCATTTGCTTTGCACAGAGAAAAATTCTGTCGCTAGTTTCAGGTGGTAAACCTCACCCCAGTCAACCAGCTCACAAAACCAAGTGGTGAGTCTCCAGTGAAGCCAGATAAAAAGCGAGGATGCTTTAGACTCACGGAAAGTTCCAGCTAGAAAGAATCCTCAAGACCGTCTGCCCTGGCTCAACCCCAAGTCCAGCTACGTGGTCTCCTGCTATTGGCTTAGGTGTCTACTTACATATAAGGACAGCACATTCTCTTAGTGAGATTTTGTGCATTTTACATTCCACTTTCCTTCCTGGGAAAAAGACTTCTGTAGAAGGGTGTAGAGGGAAAGATAAGCCTTTTGATCGCCTGAAAGTTAAGACCTCTGATGAAGGGAAAAGGAACCAGGTGCCGAGTCCATAGCAGGCATTTCATAAACAGTTTTTGAAGGCACGACTCAGGCAAGCTCTGGTTCTGATCGTGATTCCCCAGGAAGTGCTAGCGGCTGTTCTTCCTGTGGAACTGATACAGTCAAGGGTCCTTAGCAGCTGCCCACACCGTCCACACCAATGGCCATGATCTGGAAGGGGAGTCTTGGCCGTGGGCTCAGCTGAGCTGCACAGGAGGGCTACGTGACGCTCCTGATACATGCACAGTGGCTTGGAGAGGTTTGGCCTGATTCCACCTGGAGCCTCTGACAGACCACTTCAAGGTCAGGCTGAACCCAGATACTAGGAGATCTTTGTATTAAGAGCCTTTTTTGTTTCTTATAGAGTCACAAGGATTCCTTTAACTTACAATTAGACATTAGGGAATCCAAGTTGAACTCCTCCCCCAAGGCCCCTACATCCCTAGGACTCTCGGGCTTTCCAAACCACACTTCCTCCTAGGGACACCCTCCAAGGGAGAGCCTGGGGTGTGTGACTCAGACTCCTTTGCCCAAAGAAAGGTGTCCGTGCTGGAGATTAAGAGGCTCTGGCTGCCTGCTGCCACTACCCGGGGCCCCAAACATTGGGCCCGTCTTGGGCCAGCGACACCTCTCCAGTGCCTGGCTCACTCCTGCCTTTGTTCGACAAACAGCTTATGTAGTGTCCATTCCAGAAAGCCCACTTCGACCAGCGCCCACCTCAACAAGGGTGACCTGCATCCCCTCCTTCACATCCCAGCAGGACCCCTTCTTCCTCTGTGTGCCCACCTTCCACCCACCCGACCCCTGCATGTCACAGCGCCGATCTGTGGGGTGTGCTTGTCTAGTTACTCGTCTGTCCCCTTCCTAGACTATGAGGTTTTGTGGATGGAGCGCGTGTGTCTTTATACCGCAGAGCCCGTGCCTGGTGCATGGTTGGTGCTCAGGTTACACAGAGTAAATCACCTGTGAATTCAGGAAGAGAGGAAACCAGAATGAGCCAGGGCTCGGGTCAAGGTGGATGGGATGGGGGATCGGATGGCACCCAGGAGGCTCCCAGGCCCCTTGGTTAGAGGCCTCTAACGGGGGCAGGCGGGGAGGGGCTCGGCAGGACGCTAAACCCGGTATCCTACTATGAATAATGTAGAACAGAAAGCCCACCAATGACTGGTCTCTGCTGGTTATTCACATGTGGTCACAAAAGAGGAATTTGTTTTATTTTGCAGCAAGAGCCAGTGTCTGCCACCTGGGCTGCAGAGGGAAAGGGGAGATCTGGTTTTGTTTTGTTTTGTTTTCTGAGAAGCTCCAGTTTCCTTATTTTTCTTGCCTAGTGTCTCTGGTTTTCAAACATTTGCACGGTCTGCATCAGACAGCCCTTATCAGTACTGAGGGCCTGACCTTCCTGCTGCCTCGCCGCAAACTCCACCTTCCTCTCAGAGGCCAGAGTGGCCCTGGCGTGTGTGGTGTAAGTAGGCCTGGGAAAGGTGAACAAAAAAACAGATTGAAAATCGGATAAAAGACATCACCCCATGATCCAGGAAATAAGGGCTCCAGTTAATACTGATCTGTGCACATAGCTGAAGGGCATGAAACTTGACTTCAGTCGTAAAGAATCCAGTTACAGGTTATCGCAAGATCTCCAGATAATGTAGGAGACAGGACTTGGTATTAACACTTGAACTTGATGATGACCCCATAGAACTTGGCTTCCCTTCTAGTCAACGTTCCAAGCAGAAGCTGTGAACTTTGGCGCTCCCCCGTCCAAAGGGCGCTCCTGGCAGTAAGTATTGTACAGCTAACTACTGTGCGCAGGCCAGCAACTGGGGGCTTTACCTGCTTCTTCGCTAATTGTCATCACAGTGGGGCAGGGTGGAAAGGACTAGCCCATTAGAAAACCAGGAACCACATACAGCCTGTAAGCGGTGGTTAGAGTTTGAACTAAGGCCCCAGAGGCTATGCTCCCAGCATTCCAGCCAGCAGCTCCTCTCCACAGCAACTCTGAGCACATTAACAACACGACAGTCCAGCATCAGGACCCAGTAAGAGTCGTGGAAAGAGCGACTGTTGGGTTTTCGGTAGAACCGGGTGTCTTGAGACCCTACTCCTCCCTTTACAAGACGTGTCACGTCAGAGCAAGTTCCTTATACTTTTTTGAAGTTCAATTCTCTCATCCACAAACATGAGATAACAATATTGACTTAAATGATTCAATGGATGCCTGGCAGGGGGTCACAGCTCCCGTACCAGATGAGTAAGTGGCATTCATCCACACGCATTTCTCAAAAATGTGCTATCACAGTCACTTTCATGTGAGCCTCATAAAATGTGGACGGAGTTCCGCATGTAGCAATACAAGGAAAGCCCCTGCTAATTTTCTCCTGATTTACGTGTGTTGAAATCTGGAAGGAGACTGAAGGATTATCAAATGATTGCGTATTTCATTCCTTGTAGTGATGCTTGCTTTAGGGAGAGGAAGGAACAGGCAAAACGAGCTCATTGCTGAACAAGATTCTCCCTTAGATTATCGTTCGATTGCAGGTTTGTTGAGATTCAGACTTGGGGATGACACGTCCTTGCACTGACTCGCGAAGTTAGCTTTGCCAGCTGAACCTTCTGTTTTCTTTGCAAGGGTCTAAGTTTATAAGGAAAGGATTTCTTTTGTTTTTACTGTACAGGAGGCAAGATGGACTTCTATTTTCCTAGACCCACAGCTGCACTCCCTGAGTTCCTCCAGATAAGCAGGGTTACCCGGCAGACGGTGGAGAGGTGCGGCAGTGGCAATGCTCAGGACAGATTGTTCTGAGTGTGTTGATGTCGTATAAAACTTGGACACAGGTCATGTGCCTATATTTTGAAGATGCTTTGCAGGGAATTCTGCCCTGAGTAACAGTGGAGATGGGAGTGGATGGGAGGTGCCAGGAGAGGATTTTTATCCTACTTACCTCACTGGAATCAATCCAATTAGATAAGAAACAGACTCCTCTCTTTTTCCTTAGCTATAAAGAGTTCTGTTCCGGAAGAGATTACTTTTTTTAAAAAAATTACTTTTAAAAAAAAATTTTATTGGAGTCTAGTTGATTTACGGTGTTGTGCTAGTTTCAGGTGTCCAGCACAGTGATTCAGTTTATATATATATATATACACACATTCTTTTTCAGATTCTTTTCCCATATAGGTTATTATAGAATATTGAATAGAGTTCCCTGTGCTATACAGTAGGTCCTTATTAGTTATCTATTGATATTTTATATATAGTAGTGTGTGTATGCTGATCCCAAGCTCCTAATTTTTCCCTCCCCCCTCCACGTTTCCCCTTTGGTAACCTTAAATTTGTTTTCAAAATCTGTGAGTATGTTTCTGTTTCGTAAATACGTTCATTTATATCATTATTTAAAATTAGATTCCACATATAAGTGATACCATATGGTATCTGTCTTTCGCTGTCTGACTTACTTCACTCAGTATGATCACCTCTAGGGAAAAGCTAAGAGTTGCTTCTGTGCTGGCAGTTTTGGGAAATGGTTTTTACTCTGAGAGCATGAGCTCTATAAAAAGCAAGACCTGTATAGGTGGGACCAGAGCTACCAAGCTAACGGCTCCGGCCCCGGGCTCTGACGCTGGTCCAGACACAGGTGTGCTTTTGTGGGAGCTCAACCCCCTTTCCAAGCCGGCTTCTTCCTCCCATCTCACTTCATCCCCTGCCCTGGCGTAGCGACATGCCTCTGCTGTTCCAAGGCGCTCTGACCTACCGTTTCTTTTCTGATTTGTTGGCATCCCTCCTGGCATGCTGGTTGCCCGGGGCGGGAGGAGGGGAGGGCAGGGCGGGGAAGCTGTTGTTTGTCTTAAGGTCCTGAGTCATTTTGGAGTATTGGTGTCCTTGGAGACTGACTTTCTCTTACTCAGATTTCCAGAGAGAAGCTTTGCAAAGCAATAACATCCCAAGAATCCTCTGTACCAAAGATTAAGGTAGCAAACCTTGCACACTGGTGCAAAATTTGATAACAGTTTCAATTTACCTTCATCTTTCCCTTGCAATTTCCACGGGCCTCCAGCTTGCTCACGTTTCTGCCTTTTTCTTGCTGCCAAAAGTAGACACTGCAAGTCCTCAAGTTCTTTAACTTCCGGGCAATTGCACTGTTCGTACCTAGAATCACAGAACTCGATTGATTGACTGCATTGGTCCAGACCTTTATTGCAGGTCACGTTATGGGACGTGGTTGAGTGTTTCCATGAAAGTACTTATCCGCACGTATAAATGTTTCACAGGTCACACAGCGTCTGTTCTCACAATAGAAACCACAGAATGTCAGCCCTGGAGGAAGCCTTGAGAGTCTAGCCCTCTTGGTTTTGCATCCCTGGGAGCAGATTTGATGTCTCAAAATATAGATGCTTTTTGGAAGGGCAGCACATTAATTTTTATGCAGTCACACCATTTGCGAATGAGCGTATCTGTTCTTTTCCTAAGAGCAGAAATTTCTAGGGGCAGGTGGACAGAACGGGTCATTGCAAAGGACAGTGAAAGACCCTGAGGACAAGCCTCCACGGCATTTCCCCAGACCCTTCCTCTGGCTGTCCTGCTGCCATTCCCATGGCCTCGCCCCACCCAGACTCTAGCCGTTACAAACTGCTGCCCATCAATCAGCATTCCCCATGTCACCACTGCAGAAAGGAACCCTGTGCTCCTGGCTGGCGTGATTAGTTTCCCAGCCACAGTGGCACCCTCAGCTCCTGGAGACTAACCCTCCTCCCTGGTTACCACACCATTGTTCTTCCCTGGAGCAGTCATCATTCACAGTTGTTCAGAGGTCAGAGAACAGAGTCACTTTGTCTCTGCAGCCAAGCAGGATCCAGCACCGCTTCTAGGCAGGTCGGGGGTCGCCCTGGAGGCAGAGGTTGCAGGCTGGTCCCACACAAGGATGCCCGCCAGCTCAGCCCACGAATCCAGGCCACGCTTTAGCTGCCACGTGTCCTGATGTTTCTAATTTGCACGGATTCTTTGTCAACTTGCCAAGCTCTGCATCTACTGAACTCCATCCCCTGAGAGGGTGCCTCTTGCAAATCTACAAAGCTCGACCTTACGCGCCCGGGGGGCTGCCAGGGCTGGGGCTTCGGGCGCGCGGAGACCACGGGCCTCAGAATCCTTCCATACTCCCGCCATACAGTGATGCTTCCAGTGACTCAGGGATTCTAGTCCCAAAGAAGTCTGTCATTCTCATGGTCTTCTTTTTACTTGTCTTTCCTCCATTCTTCCCTCCCTCCCTCCCTCCCTCCTTCCCTCCTTCCTTCCTTCCTTCTTTCCTTCCTTTCTCCTCTTACTTCCTTACTTTTTTAGTTCTTTGATTCTGGGAAACTATTAAATACAGCAAAAGGAAAGGAGCACAGAAAAAATTACAAGTCTTGTATTTATAAAATGAACCTCCAAAGGACTTCTTATGCTTATTCCTCAAACCCCCACTCCTACTGGCCTCACATGGGCAACCGACGCCTCTCCCTTTGGTGGGAGCTTGCGGTCCAGGGCTGAGGTCCGCCCTGGCATGGACCCCAGGGTCCTGGGTCCGGTCTGCTTTGCTGGGGTCACTTGTTCTTTGTCCAGGCACTGCCCCCAGACCTCCACACCCCCTGCCATCTCTACAAGGCAAAACCAGGACACAGTTTTCCTCCTTCCCTCTCACTCCCTTGTCTTGGGAAGGCACTGCTTGTCTGCAGGCGGGATGACTCATTTCTTTGTCATCCTCTCACCCCACTTGGCCGGTCCAGCTGCTTCCATCCCCTTTGTGCAGTGAGGATAGAGACATCATGTGATTTGTGTGAGGCTCTTAGGCACTGGATCAGCTCCAGGCCCAGCAAGGCCAAACGAAGCAGAGGACTGATAAGGTCTGATAGAAGAGAGACAGGCTCCAACTGTCCCAGAGCAGAAGAAAAAATACACTCCTTCTGCTGATTCTTTAGCTGCAAAAGGGTCTGAGGCCATGCAGCTGTTGGAGCCTTTACACTCAGCCCTCAGTGCATCCCTCCCCCCACCTGGCTCCCCTTCCCCCATTTGTCCAGGGAATGCAAATGTCTTAATGCTCCACTTGGCACTTTGCAATTTTCCAGCATCTAGGCTTGTGCTCCACTTAGGATGACCTTGAGTTCTTGAAATTACACGGTAACTTGACGGGCATCCACCGCGTATGAGGGGAATGAACTTGCTGGAAGCCCTGGCTGGTTGGCAGGCGAGATGAAGAATCAAGTTCCCTGTTCGCGGGCTCGTTCATTGTTTGATTCAGAATTTGCTCGTCAAGTCCTGAGAGGGCAGAGCTCTCCCATCGCCAAGGCTTGGCTGAGATAATGCAGCTGGGACAACCTATAAACGTGAAAAATGATTAACAGCAGGAAGAGAGAGGGGGAATGTGTTTAAGAAGACCTATTTTAAAAGGTTGTAAGTACTGGGTTAAAATTAAGAAGGGGAATTGAAGAGGAATTTGGGGAAATTTTGACAAAGGGGAAATTCGAGGAACACTGAGCAAGAAATTCTGGAATGATCGCCTGTGATCAGAAGACTCCCCCGTGGGCTCCTGTTCGGATGCCCTTGACCCCCTAGTTCTTCCTTCTGAAACTGCCTGGAACCAGTGTGTCGCAGCAAGCTTCCTGCAATGAGGGAGAAATGGGCCCCCAAGAAGCGCACACCACCCTGCCCTGCCCGGGACGGGGCCCTGGGCAGCCGGATTGGAACAAAGACCCAGATCCTGGCTTCCTTCTGTTTCCTTCGCAGTAGGGGAGGGGTGTGCTGGCTGGCAGGACGCCCTCTGAGCCTGAGGAAACTCTCTGCCCAGACTGTCCGGCCCCCTCCCCGCCCCCCCACAGCTCCGTGCCCTCCTCTGCCTGTCACCAGCGTCCCGGAAGGTCACTGGGGCACAGAGCATCTCCCACCATCTCCCTCTATGTTTTCATCCTCGCTCTGAAGGGAGCTTGTGGTTGAGGGGACAGCACCTCCGACAGGAAGGGAGCCCGAGCCAGCGCCAGGGTCAAAGTCCCGGACGTCTCTGAATCCGAGGGACCCTTCAGATGCTTGGGATGAGGGGGAGGGATGGGACCCAGAGTTGTTGTGACTGAGGGGAAGTGAGTCAAGGGAAGAAAAGCCCTGATTTAATTCTTGCGGACGAGGGAGTGAGTGGAGCTGCCAGACCACAAAATAACACCCCAAGCGACCAACCCACTTCGGGCTGCTGAGGGTGAGGGCCCCGGGGCAAGGCACACGGAACCAAGGATGTGGGTCCAGGAAGATCTGAGTCTGATGACCAAACCAGATGTCTCCCCTCCTTTCTGCAAATCTGCACTTCACGGGCCCCGTCTATCAAAGAGAGGCTGGTTTCCCGATGGAGCCGGGGGGCTGGGGGGGAGTTGGGGGCGGGAGACTTTCCTTTGTTGGACAAGGAGGCGTGGACGCTCTAAGTGGAAGAGCTCAGGCCGTCTGAGGCAGGCTGGCTCTGAGCTGTGCCAGCGACACAATTCCTACGGTTTCCTCTAAAAATGTCAGAGCTGAGACATCAGTCAACCCCAGGGCAGCAACTGGGCCCATCTAGTCAACCCCAGGGCAGCAGCTCACTTCAAGGGAAACCAGACCAGCACCCCGAGGTCCCAGGCTGCCAAGAAGTGCCAGAGGTGGTCTCAGCCTTCAGCCCACAGAAATGTTTGGGCAAGATCACCTTCCAGCAAGCCATGCCCATCATCAGATGGATGGATAAACAAGATGTGGTCCATGCAGATGGTGGCATATTATCCAGCCTTAAAAAGGAAGGAAATTCTGACCCATGCTACGATACGGATGGCCCTTGAGAGCATTATGCCCAGTGAAATAAGTCAGACCCAAAAAGACAAACACTATATAAGCCCATTTATATGAGGTACCTGGAATAGTCATAGTAAGTAGGATGGTGGTTGCCAGGGGAACGGGGAATTCGGGTTTCCCCGGTACAGAGCTTCAGTTTGGGAAGATGACAGTTTGGAGGTGGACGGTGGTGACGGCTGCACAACAATGTGAAGGAACTTAATGCCGCTGAACTTACACTCAGAAACGGTTAAAATGGTAAATTTTGTTATGTGTATTTTACCACAATAAAAAAGGTATACGGTAAGAAGACACCATCCTTCAGACACTTGCCGTGGCCTCTCCTGCCGTGGGCGCCGACGCTGGGGGGGACCGGCAGACTCCAGCACTTCGCTCTCCTCTTGGTCCTGTCACATCACACGGTTAAGGTTTCTTCCCCTCTTCTTCCAGAATTTAAGGGACACTGAGGAAACGATGAACGCAGTGAAGAGAGAGATCTTGTGTGTGCTGCTGCTCTGTGGAGCTGTCTTCAGTTCACCCAGCCAGGTGGGTGTGCCCTCCTGTCTGTGCCGGCACACACCTGGACACACACCTGGACACACACCTGGACACACTCCCCTTGGTGGACGGTGCTCGGGATCCAGGCTTCCAGCGGAACCCTAGGCACTCGTTCTGACTTGAGTAAACACTGGCTCTCGATGCCTTCTTTGGGGCTGTTTTTTTGTTTGTTTTTTTGCAGTACGCGGGCCTCTCACTGTTGTGGCCTCTCCCGTTGCGGAGCACAGGCTCCGGACGCGCAGGCTCAGCGGCCATGGCTCACGGGCCCAGCCGCTCCGCGGCATGTGGGATCCTCCCGGACCGGGGCACGATCCCGTGTTCCCTGCATCAGCAGGCGGACTCTCAACCACTGCGCCACCAGGGAAGCCCTTTGGGGCTGTTTTTAAAGGATGTGTCTGAATGAATCCATAAAGTATTTATAAAAGACAGTACAGGCGCTGTGAGCCGTGGAAGCAGGCGAGCTGCACGTGTACTGTGTACTATCTACTTGGGATGGAAGCTACACAACACACGTGCTCTCTGCAGATGCCTGGCAGCTCAGGGCATCATTCAGGCCACGTGAGCGATGCCCGCACAGCAGGATTTTAGAGAAGGGAGAGTTGGGGCAGCTATTTGGAGGAGATGGGATTGCAGGGGCCGGGGTGGTGCATGCAACCCCACTAACCCACATGTGCCTATTTTAATTTAAAATGAATTAAAGTTAAATAAAATTTAAAATTCACTTCAGTCACACCACATTTGAAGTGCTCAGTCGTCACATGTGACCAGTGGCTACTGCATCGCACGGCCTGGATGTTAAACATTTCCATCATTCAGAAAGTCCTTTGGGACAGGACTAGTCTAGAAGTGGGGGAAAGAATTAGACAGGAAGGCAGGTGATGGACATTGCACCTGGGCCCATTATCTGAGGGGAATACTCTGGGCAGGTGGCCTCTGATTGGTGGGTTGATGGTGGTCTTCTGGTTTGACCACCCTTATTCCTAAGACACCCAGCATGTGCTGACTCTTCCTCTGCCCCTGGTTTCTTTGCAGGAAATCCACAGGCGACTCAGGAGAGGAGCCAGATCGCACAGAGGTGGAGGTGAGATGTCAGTGGGGTGGAGGCAAGTCAGGCTCAAGGTCAGGGTCAGGGTCAGGGTGCTTTAGGCTCCAGGGGGGATTTTTTTCCATGTGACCTGCTTACTCAAAATCCGTGAAGGTGAGACTCTGCTAAGATGCTTTTGTCCTGTCTCGCCACTCACCCAGGCTCTGAGGGGACAGGAACAGGTCCTCAAGGGGTCAGGAACAGGTCCTCAAGGGGTCAGGATGCCTGGGAGTCGCTCGCTGCTGGGAGCCTGCAAGCCCAGTGGCGCAAAGGAAAACAGATTAGAATGTTACACAGATGAGAACAGAGCCCAGAGAGATGGAATGACTTGCCCAGGGTCACACAGCCGCCGGGCCGCACGGTCCTGGTCCTCCAGGGCCTTTCCCTGGGCTGTGATCCCCACCGCCTCCCACTCCATTCAGCATTTTTGTTAACTAGCTTCTCTGTGTCTCTGTTTCTTCGGTTGGTAACTCAGGGATGACTAACCTGGGTTGCTTCACGGAAGTGCTGTGGGAAGACCATCTCTGTGAGGCCGTGTCTAGAGTTGAGACTAGAAACCCAAGGAACGTTCCCACTAGGATCCCAAGAATAAAACGTGCTCACGGCCCAATTGTCTTGACGTTGATCTAAAGAGCTGCAGGCCCCGCTGCAGGTCCCAGATGGTCCCTCCTCCCTCATGACCTACCTCTTTGGGGGCTGGAAGGCTCTGCAACACCCATTTAAGGTGGAAGTTTCCCCAGAGTGAGTCACAGCTTAACTCTCACTGCTTCCGCGGTCGGATAGCACAGTGCTTCCTGCAAACGTACCCTGGCCCCAACGGCCCTCTAAAGGAACAGCAGTATTGTTGACAGTGAACGTGTGTCACTGCTTCAATGCATTAAAAGTTAAAGATGTTTTAAGTTTGCATTCTGGGTTGCAAACAGAGAGAGAGAAAAAGGGAAAGTGTATTAATGGGAGTACTTCAACTGTTTTCATTATACCAAAGTACTAATGGAAGTAGCAAATTTTCTGCACAGACTAAAATGTCAATTTTCTTTGTTTGGGACCAGAAATGCATCATCTCAGTGTGGTAATGCTAATGTGGATCAAAAATTCTGGTAGGCAATTGCGTACACGTGCATATTTTTGATGAATTAAAATGAAAAATTAGAGCATTACCTAATAAATGTGTTTTGATAGATAAACTCTTTCAAAACAAGGGCCCATCAGAGGAAAAACAATAAAAGGGGTCTTTTTTTATTGTTTTTCATAAGTGTATTTCATATTTCATTGAAACTAAAATAAGGAAATAGTAGAAATACACCATTATATTCTATTATATATTTCAAGAAAATAACTGATTTTCATAGGAAATTGAATGTAAAAATCACACAGTCATATGGAAAGTAATATTGGCACTGCCCCTAATAAACTGAATCTGAAATTGTTTTTGAAAACTGAAAGGGGTCTTTGGTGACAAAATATCGGGTATTTTTTGTCTTCTGGCTGAGAGCAAGGAAGGAATAAAGGACAGATTGTCCCAAAAGTGAGCAGGATTGCCGGGGGTGGGGGTTGGGGTGGGGGTGGCATCAGTTGGGGGTGAGTCGGGCCCTAAAGAGGCCGGCCTGTCTGTCGTTACAGTGACCTGCAGAGACGAGAAAACACAGATGACGTACCTGCAACATGAGTCCTGGCTGCGGCCCCTGCTCAGGGGCAACAGGGTGGAGCACTGCTGGTGCAACGGTGGCCGGGCCCAGTGCCACTCGGTGCCCGTCAACAGTACGTGTCCACCCAAGCCAGGCTGTGAGCCTCGAGTCCAGTCTCACGGCCCCAGCCCTGTCCGTCACGGTCCCGGGCCTGTCTACCCTTCAAATGGGGCTGCAGGCACGCTCTGCCCTAGGCCAAGGTGAAGGTGCCGAGCAGAAAGCATGAGGCCGTGAGCCTCAGTTTGCTCATCTGCAAAATGGGAGAACAGTCGTTCAGACTTCGTGGTCGGCTGTGAGGAGGCAATGAGTTCGTTTTTGTGGAGTGCTCAGAATCGTGTGTGCATGTAGACAGCACGCTTCAACTTTGACTCATATATTCTTGGGCTGCTTGGAAAGTAATTAGGGGTTCCCTTGCTTCCACTTGACAGGTTGCAGCAAACCTCGGTGCTTCAATAGGGGGACATGTTGGCAGGCCCTCTATTCCTCAGAGTTTGTCTGCCAGTGCCCTGAAGGGTTCATTGGGAAACGCTGCGAAATAGGTGAGTGATAGGTGGGTGGCTGTGAGACAGGGACCCACCAGGGTGAAATCCCACCTGCAAACCTACCCAGAAAGGAAAGCAAGTGTGCAGTGACGGGGGAAGGATCGGGGTGGGATGGGATGGGTCATCCGAGGGTGGTTAGGGCCTCGGGCACAAATCTGGAGGCTGGCGTGGTCCCCATCAGCGGGGTGACCCAGTCACCCAAGCAGCTCAGCAGCTACTGCCTCAGTGGTTTGAGGTGAGACCCCCTTTGGAAACTAAAGGAAAGGAGGATTCACATGGGAGGTGTTGTGTGTCCTGTTTCCCCTCAGATGCCAGTGCCACATGCTACCAGGACCAGGGCATCACCTACAGGGGCACGTGGAGCACAGCGGAGAGCGGGGCCGAGTGCGTCAACTGGAACAGCAGCAGCCTGGCCATGAAGCCCTACAGTGGGCGCAGGCCTGATGCCCTCAGGCTGGGCCTCGGGAATCACAACTACTGCAGGTGAGCGGCCGCCTTCCCCGCCCTGGAGGATCTTCTCTGCTGAGAAGCTGCCACAGTCGGGGAAAGACCTGCGTCAACTCTGTCAGGGTTTCCAGAGAAGTTACAGGAGATGTGTATACATAAAGAGATTTATTTCAAGGAATTGGCTCACGTGTTTGTGGGAGCTGGTAGGTCTGGAATCTGTAGGCAGGCTCCCCAAGCTGGAAGCTCAGATGCGAGTCAATACCGCAGTCCTGAGACAGAACTTCTTCTCAGCTTTTGCTCTTAGCGCCTTCAACTGATTAGATGCAGCCCACCCACACTATGGAGGAGAATCTCCTTTACGTAAAGTCTGCTGACTGCAGATGTGAACCACATTGACCCAGCCCTTCCCAGCACCACCTAGGTTGGCGTTTGATCAAACAACTGGGCGCAGTAGCCAAGTTAGCCCATAAAGCTCACCATCACGGTGCCCCCCTTGTCGACGTGGCAGCCACGTGCACCTCTGTAAACCACGCTTAATTTCCAAATAAAGACGATTACAAGGTCATACCTCCACCCAACACGATCTGACTCTCCTGTGTACAACAGACACGCGTAACTCTATCCCCGGAGGAGGTGCAGAGCCCTTAGCCCGAGAGGCGGGCCTCACTCTTCACCTCCCCTGGCCTTCCTGGCTGATTTTCAGAAACCCAGACCAAGACTTAAAGCCCTGGTGCTACATCTTCAAGGCAGGGAAGTACATCTCCGAGTTCTGCAGCACGCCAGCCTGCGGCAAGGGTAAGTGCCGCTTCCCCATGGCCTCTGTAGCCTCACGGGGTGCGGGAAGGGTCTGGGGACAGCGCTGACGGTCCTTCTGCAAACGAGGAAACAAAGGACTGGCCTGGTAGCTAATCATTTCGGTGTCAGAGGGAAGGAAGTCAAGAGGCTTAGGTCCTCGCCCAAGCTTGGCATCTAACTAGCTGTTTGACCTTGAGCTGATCTCAGCACAGCTCTGACCCTCTGTTTCCTCATCAACAGAGAAGATGGGGCTGTATCGGTGATTTCCAGTCCCTTTGAGAAGGCATGGAGGTTCTCTCTTTTTTGATTAATGGACCTGTTTCTCAAGATTTCTCTCTGTCTCTGTAAAGACTTTTAATGTGAGAAAATTTCCCAGATTGAAAAAACACTCAGTTACAAAAAGGTACCGTGAATTCAGTGGTGCTTTCGCAAATGATGATGTTATTTATCACAATAGTAGAGAAAATGTGTTTTAAAGTTCTAAATATACATTTACAAAAATTGTGTACATTCAGTCTACAGGTGACGCTGATATTCCTGTGAATTTAAGAACTCTTTAGAGTAACTCTAAAGCCTCCTCCATACCCTCCAGCTTGGGTATAAATTGGGAGTCACTGGTCCCGATGACCTTAAAGGTCCCTTGTCACTGTGCTATCTGTGCCTTGTAGTATACTTTGTCAGTTTCATGTGGGGAGAAAAGAGGGTAAAATGGGACAAATACGCAGCATTTGAAGGTTCATACTCTCCCTTCCTTCCCAAGTCCAACAAATCCTTCAGGTCCCTAGCGGACAATATCTGAGAAAACTGGGTCTGCTCACGTGTTCCCCCATTGAAGCACCCAGGTTCCCAGCAGCCTGTCAAGTATACACAAGGAAGCCCCTAATTGCTTTCCAAGCAGCTCCAGGAATAATCCCCGCTAGCTGAACTCAGCACCCTTTCCTGCCGAACCTGAATATCCCTGAGGGTCTCTCTTAACACAGCCATCAAGGAAGCCACAGCCCATGATGGAGGCTGGCACTGGATGGAAGCCACTTACCACCCCGTGTGAAAGGGCTTGAAGGACAGAAGAAGGGTGGCGGGCTGCCGGCCTCGGGCGTCCCAGGCCGGCAGCTCTGCTTTAGGCCCTGCTGCAAACCCCACCTGCCTGCTTTAGCATTTAAGTGGCTTTGTTTCAGTTTGAGATTTCCTGTGTTCCAGAAAAAGATGGGGACTGCTACCAGGGGAAAGGGCTGGCGTACCGCGGCACCCACAGCCTCACCACGTCTGGGGCCTCCTGCCTCCCGTGGAGTTCCATGATCCTGATGGGCAAGATTAACACCGCCTGGAAGAGCAACGCGCAGGCCCTGGGCCTGGGCAAGCACAATCACTGCCGGTGCGCAGCGCAGGGTCCGGGGCTTCTGCGCAGAGGGCGGGGTTGGACCGGGATGGGAGGGGTCTGATGCTGAAAGTTACATGAAAGACCCAGTGGGTGGGAGGGAACCATGGATGTGACCCAGCCCAACCTATTCATTTGCACGTGTCGTGAAAAGGAACGTCCTCCAGTTTCTTGACCCAAATCCCATGTTAGAGGGCCTGTCCTCATCTGTGCTGTCCTCACGTGGCCCCTTCGTTCCATCCTAAGAGTCTTCTAGCACAGCTGGGAGATGAAGACGTAATGTTAATGACAGAAGAAAAAAGTTACAGTCATTTCCCTCTGGTGGGGCCTGCGGCTGAGCCCAGCCCGGGGCTCAGGGTCCTCCTTCCCAGCTGGGCAGCCTTCCCCTCTTCCCTGGCTTGTGATGTGATTGGAAACCTTCCCTCCTTATGACTAGGAACCCAGATGGGGACGCCCAGCCTTGGTGCCACGTGCTGAAGGATGGCCAGCTGACGTGGGAGTATTGCGACGTGCCCCAGTGTGGTAAGGCCAGCTGTGGCCACCTCCCCGTGCCCAGCCTCATTCCTGACCGTGTCCTCTGCCGCTTCCCGTGTCTTCCAGGCTGCTCTCCCGCCTTCTCCCAGAGCCCAGTTAACAGAGGGGGGACGGGGTTACCCAGAGTGGGTGGAGACCTAGAGAAATGCAAGTTGGCACGCTTTGCTAAAAAATGAAACTTTAGAAATCGTCTGAGAACCGATTGTTATTACTCGGTCCCTGTGAACACACAGATCAGCCAGACTGTTCCTCAGGGCACATAGAGTTTAACTGGGCAGGTAAGACATAAACTACCAGCGAACTCACGACCAAGGTCACGCATGGCGCATCCTCAGCGGGCAGTACCAGTGGGCTGGCAGTATTAGGAAAACTTCGTGAGGGGGCAGGCTGTCCCGTGGGCCTGGAAGGATAGGTACGGCTGAGTCGATGGGAGAGCAGTGGGGTAGACATTCCCCAGGAAGAAGCTGCAATGCCTCATTATTTCTTAAGCCAGGAAGTGGCTGCAGGAAAAAAGTAGAGGTAACAAAGCACCGCAGAAAGACCCCTGGCTACGGAGTCAGGTCGGGGTTCTAATCCAGGTGCCGTTGTGACCTCGGCGAAGAGGTCCCAGCCTCTGAGGCTGGGTGCCGTGAGGGTTAAGGATCGTGTCTGTACAGTGCTTAGCGCGTCCTGGATACTCAGCACATGCAGGCTGTGGATTGATTGCCGTGGAGATGGCTCCATCCCTCTGTACAGCCTGCAGAAGTGCATCGGGGGTAGAAACCCGGGTTCCCGGTCAAGACACCAGGATGGGGCTCAGGGACCTCGCCCAGGCCCACAGGTCTGACCCCGGCTCTGCCCTTCCCTCCCCAGTCACCTGTGGCCGGAGACAGTACAAGCAGCCCCAGCTCCGCATCAAAGGAGGCCTGTTCGCGGACATCACCTCCCACCCGTGGCAGGCCGCCATCTTCGTCAGGAACAGGAGGTCCCCAGGAGAGCGGTTTCTGTGTGGGGGGGTCCTGATCAGCTCCTGTTGGGTGCTGTCGGCCGCCCACTGCTTCCAGGAGAGGTAGGAATGAGAACCCGGCGCGCCCGCCTCCTCTCTAAGGCCTTAGACCAGGCCCATGAGAGAAGAGCATCCTCGAGCTGTCTCTCCATCAGGTATCCTCCCAACCATCTCAAGGTGGTCCTGGGCAGGACGTACCGGCTGGTCCCTGGAAAGGAGGAGCAGACGTTTGAAGTAGAAAAATACATCGTCCATAAGGAATTCGATGATGACACTTACAACAATGACATAGGTAAGATGTCTGGCTCTCCCTGCTGCCGCGGGAACTCCAGACCCACACGCATGCAATCCCACCTCCTCCCCCCAGACCCCCGCCCCCTCCCTCCTCTCCCCTGAAATCCTCGCTCTCTTCCTTGCCCCGCCTCCCAGCGCTGCTGCAGCTGAAATCGGACTCACTGACCTGCGCCCTGGAGAGCAACGCCGTCCGCACCGTCTGCCTCCCAGACGCCGGCCTGCAGCTGCCGGACTGGACAGAGTGCGAGCTGTCTGGCTACGGGAAGCACGAGGCCTGTGAGTGGGAGGACATCTCGGCCCCATTCTGCCCATCTGGGGGTGGACCGGAGCACATGTGCTGACCAGAGAGAGGAAAAAGTAGTCGCATGAGTTTCCACCCTCGGGACAGGCACCGCCGCCGTGTCTGTGACCGTGAGGGCAAGTTCCTGTCTAGCGAGGCCCCAGCGTCTGCCCTCCCAGCCTCACAGGGTGGCCGTGCAGGTCAAGAGGGGTCTGAGTAGCACAAGGGTTTTAAGAGCCTAAGATTTCAAGGAGGTTCTGATAAGAAGTGGAGTGAGCTTAGTTAAGGGTGGGGTGCCTGGACTCTGCCGTCGGGTAGCCCTGAGCTCAAATCCTTGCCCTGCACCTTGCAAGCAGTGTGATCCAGACATGGATTTTTATTTCATGATGCTCCAAGCCTCCGTTTACTCAGTGGCAAGAAAAGGATAGATTATGGGGTTTAAATGAGATATTAGGTTAAGCCAGTGGTTCTCAACTGGGGTGATCTTGCCCCTCAGGAAACACTTGGCGATGTCAGTTATTGTGACAACTCAGGATGGAGGTTTATACCAGCCTTTAGTGAGAAGAAGCCAAGGATGCTGCCGATCATCTACAATGCACGGGACAGCCCCCTGCAAAAACATTATCTGGCCCCAATGTCCCTCGTGCCGCTGTCGAGAAACCCCGGGTGAAACTCTATGAAACTGCTGTTTCTGTCGGTCAAAAGAAGAAAATATTGGCCATTTCATAGGATTCAACTTAATACGTGTAAAAGGTTGATAAATGTTAGCTCTTATTGGAAAGTTCGGCTTTCTCTTTCCAAAAGGTTTATAAATAACTTTCCCTAAAACCACAAGACGCCTTCCTCCTCTGTTTCAGCTTCTCCATTCTATTCCGAGCGCCTGAAGGAGGCCCATGTCAGGCTGTACCCATCCAGCCGCTGCACTTCCCAGTATTTGTTTAACAGGGCTGTCACCAACAACATGCTGTGTGCCGGAGACACACGAAGTGGTGGGGACCAAGCAAACCTGCATGACGCCTGCCAGGTAAACACGGGCCTCTCTCCTCCCCTGAGCCTCCCCCTCCAAGGGCAGAAATGCTCCTTGGCCGACAGGTTCTTAACCAAGAAAAAAAGTGATAGCCAGAAAGCAGTGATTCATCTCAGTGAGGTGCTGGGGGTCTAGACGAGGACCTCAGAGAATAAAGCAACTGGAGCAAGATCAAAGCCACCCAAACTCAGGGCTTCCCTGGTGGCGCAGTGGTTGAGAGTCCGCCTGCCGATGCAGGGGATGCGGGTTCGTGCCCCGGTCCGGGAAGATCCCATATGCCGCGGAGCGGCTGGGCCCGTGAGCCATGGCCACTGAGCCTGCGCGTCTGGAGCCTGTGCTCCGCAACGGGAGAGGCCACAACAGTGAGAGGCCCGCGTACCGCAAAAAAAAAAAAAAAAAAAGCCACCCAAACTCAAGAAATCTAAGCTGCAGGAAATTTCCCCAGTGTCTGCACCAGAACCACCACCTGGTACAGGATTTCCTGTAAGCCCAGGCAATTAAATACTATCAAAGTGATGGATAAAGCAACACAAATTAAGACATCTTTGTCTTCTGTGGGTGCTGGGGAACTGGAGTCCATTGTGTAGAGGGGGAAGTCGGAATGGCACCTTCCCGGGAAGTAGGACACAGATGATTTATGAGATAAGTTTTAGAAACTCAAGTTCAGCCCTCAGATGAGGGTTTTCCCCTGGGAAAGCACACTCTTTGGGGGTCTCTGTGTTAGCATCCCTATCAGAGGTAGTATGTACTTGTATTTCATGATAACTGGGTGTAAGGCACAGACCAACCTGTGTACTTAGGACCTAAATAGAGCCAAGGAGCCGTCCATGCTGGGCTGTTTTCGTGCCCACAGTGTGCCGGGCTCCCCACTGAGGCTGGGGAGGAGGGGATAGAGACAGCAGGGCCGGGTTCTTGCACTGAGGACTGTAGGCTTAGTTCTCATGTGGAGACCACACAAGCATCTCCCCTGCTTGGCTCCTTGACAGCCTCTGGTCCCTCTCTGAAAGGTTTTTTCAGACACCTCCACCACCTAGCTCGACAGTCACAAAAGGTTCTCTGCAAGAGGAAACCGTGATCCATCAGCTAGTGTTACCCACAGGGTGCTCGGCCTCCTTAATCAATGGAAATTGACCAGAGGCCTGACAAGAAATTCAGGCAAGGCTTTACCGGGGACCCTGCAGCTGCAGGGGAAGCGAGAACAAACAACAGGCTCCCTTGCTTGCGTGCTCACTGAGGGGGGGACAGCTGGGCCCTTATAGGAGGAGAGGGTAGGGTCGGGTCCAGGGGTTGGGCAGGAGGGGGTGCTTAGGTGGTCTGCCCACCCCTTAGGTGGTGTTTCGTGCAGGGGGCATGTGTAGTACCCTGCTTTTGCTCCCGGCTCTTCATAAGTGGCAACTGAGTTTTTTGGTCTTTTGTCTATAATTTGCCCCAGCTAATATGCACACAGCTATTTTTAGTCCCATACAGTTTCTTTGTATTTTGTTGCTCCAGCAGAGGTGTATCCAGGTGCAAGCATTGCAGCAAAGGGTCCCAGGTCCCAGCCTGTCTCACAGCAGCAAGTTAAAAACGAAACCAGAAATCATTTCGATTCAATATGACAACAGCTAACAATTACCAGGAGTTTTACTAAATGCCACACATTGTTCTCAGAGCTTTTCAAACTTTCTCTCAATTAATTCCCATAACCTTACAAGGGAGGCAGTATGATTTCTATTTTAGATTATTATTATTCAGTATCATTCAGGTAAGAATACTGAAGCCCAGTTAGACTGAGGCTGCACAGCTAGTAAGTGGTGGAGTTACAGCCTGGGTGAGGACCTGAAATGTACAAGAAATGATCTCAATTCCGCTTTACCAGGTAGCTACAACCTGATTCTGTAAAGGCCCAAGGTCACGGAGATAAAATTTCCCTCCCCGAACTGAGCACTTTGAAGAATACACAGGAAGGGCTTCCCTGGTGGCACAGTGGTTAAGAATCCGCTTGCCAATGCAGGGGACACAGGTTCGAGCCCTGGTCCGGGATAATCCCACATGCCGCAGAGCAACTAAGCCCATGCGCCACAACTACTGAACCTGTGCTCTAGAGCCCGTGAGCCACATCTACTGAGCCCACGTGCCACAACTATTGAAGCCCGCATGCCTAGAGCCCGTGCTCCGCAACACGAGAAGCTACTGCAGTGAGAGGCCCGCGCACCGCAACGAAGAGTAGCCCCCGCTTGCTGCAGCTAGAGAGCCCATGCGCAGCAACAAAGACCCAACGCAGCAAAAATAAATAAAAGTAAAATAAATGAATTTATTTAAAAAAAAAAAGAGTACATAGGAACACTACAAGCATTCACCCTAACCTCCCCCCAAAGAGTCTGCATTTTTGCAAAGAGCTGACCTGTTCTCCCTTCTGCAGGGTGACTCGGGCGGCCCCCTGGTGTGTATGAAGGACGACCACATGATCTTGGTCGGCATCATCAGCTGGGGCCTCGGCTGCGGCCAGAAGGGCGTTCCGGGCGTGTACACCAAGGTTACTAATTACCTGGACTGGGTTCGGGACAACACACGACCATGACCAGGGGCACCGGTTCCCTGCATCACGGAGACCCTGTTTCTTTCACCTCCGAGGATGCACTGCGGCGGGGGCTTCTTCACGCAGCACAAGTCGGGGAGGATGGATTTCCATAGGTACTTTCTGTTTTGGAAGTTTTCGGGGCTTCAGGTCTGAAACATACTCTGTCAGATGGGAAGAGGGGTAAACGCCAGCCCCTCCTGGAATCCCAGTCCCCGAGGCAGAAGCCCACCTCCTCTGTCCACGTGAGCAGTTTTAGAGACGGGACCGCAAAGGTGAAAGCGTGTCTCAGTAGGCAAAGATAACTGGATCCTTCAGGAAAGAAGGGTTAGAAATATTCTATTAGGAATAGAATGTCTATTTCTAGTCACAGGGAAGGCCAGCAGGAGCCTCCTAATAAGGGACGGGCTGGCTGGCCAGGTTACGTGCCTCAAATCCAGCCTTCAAATCAAGTGTCGGGGTTTCCCTTTCTCCGGCTATACCTCTTGGAAGGAATCCTGTTGTGTAGAGTGTACTTCTTTTTTCTTTATAAATTTCATCATAGGACAGGAGACATGTATCATTTTAATAACTAATAAACTAGGCTCTAGCATATTTATATCAGTTCATTTTTGTTTATACTGTTGGCACACCTGTATGATACTGTACTGGAATAATAAATTGATATATTTTTCACATATTTTCTACAAATCAGAGTGGAATCGTTCTGTTACATGCAGTATCCGACAGCTTTTATTCATGTTACTTGTGTCCACGTTCTTTGACTCGTTGGAAATATTTCCTTTCATTCATTCAGAATAGTTGCGGCATACAAGGCCCCGTGCCGGGTGATATAAATGGTACAGAGGGGGAAGAAAGGAGCTCTTGGTTTGACAGGAAGATAGGGATTTAGGGAAATAAGAAGGCTGAATGGAGATGGACCACAAAATAGCAGACAGAAAGTTTTACTGAAATTCAGCTGCAGGAAGGACTCAAGAATCTTTGAATTCTTGAGACGCAAGAGGGAGGAGATTATATGTATATGTACAGCTGATTCACTTTTTGTTATAAAATAAAAAAAGAGGCTTCCTTGGTGGCGTAGTGGTTGAGAGTCCGCCTGCCGATGCAGGGGACACGGGTTCGTGCCCCGGTCCGGGAAGATCCCACATGCCGTGGAGCGGCTGGGCCCGTGAGCCACGGCCGCTGAGCCTGTGCATCCCACAACGGGAGAGGCCACAACAGTGAGAGGCCCGCATACCGCAAAAAATAAAAATAAAAATAAAAGTAAAATTGAAAAAAAGAATCTTAAGGAAAAAATAGAATTAGGTAGGCTTTTCAAAAACTGGGCAAGATTTGGGCTGGTGGAGAGGGGTGAGAAAGGCATTCAGTTTTTAAATTTTTTTGAAATTCTGTTTTATTGAAGTACAGTTGATTTACAATGTTGTTAATTTCTACTGCACAGCAAAGGGATTCAGTTATACATACATACACGTTCTTTTTCATATTATTTTCCATTGTGGTTTGTCATAGGATATTGAATATAGTTCCTGAGGCAAGGAATATCACTGCATGAAAATCTAAAGATCTGGAGGGCAAAAAAGGCAGGGGGAGTCTGGGGAGGAACTGAGTTAGTTTGTCCAAAGTGAAGTTCATGAAGAAGAATGTAGGTTGGAATTTAATTACGGCGCTTTGAATGCCAAACCGAGCTTTGGACTTACTTCTGTTGGCAACAGGGAACCACAGAGGCTTGGGCTAGGGGAGTGATGGACCGAGCGAGGCTCGGGGAAGTTAGCCCTGTGAGCAGACTAGGTAGGGAGACTCCCTAGGTTGGACCCAAGTATAAAGGAGGAATGAGGGATAAGAAGATGCTAAGCATGACCTTGCTGACACAGCGACATCCCAATTGTTAGTTCAGACTAGGAGCTAGTATTAGGGCCATTTTTTCCCAGTCCATTTTGCTTTTCTGCTCATTAGAAAGAATTCACTCCCAGACCAGTCCACACAAGTATGTTACTTAAGTAATGCTGCTTTCTGCCTCTCTTAGACTTTCTTAACTACTCTTGAGATGCAACCCATACTCCTGGCTGCTGCCTGACAGTGTTTGTTGTCACTGACACCCCAGATACAAGCATAAATATGATGCCATTCTTGCTGTTGCATAAGTGCTGACTGTTCCTTGGAGCAAACGAGGTCATAGTTGTCTCTCTCTCGAGGCTGTCAGAACTGCTCAGCTTAGAGGTTCTTAGAAGAAAAGTAGTTTCAACTCACAAAGGAAAGAGACTCTCTAAAGCCCAAGAGCTTGGTTCAGGGAGGAAAACACCAATTTCCCTGAAATGCTCAAGTCCCTGGACCAGTTCAATAAACGTGGGTCACAGGAATGTAAGTCACAGATTTCCTGAACTTAGCCTGCTGGCTTACAAGTTCCCCTGTGAAAGTGGCAGGTTTTGTCCTACACAGATGTGCATCTTAGCCATTTCGGAAAAACACTGCTGGAGGACAGCAGTAAGGAAGACCCCGAGCATCTCTGGCCAGAGTTGAGCTGGTTTCACCCCCTCCCCCCTTGCAGGACAAGCTTTTCTTTGGGTAGTTGGGTTAATGAAATGAACTGAAGCAGTGAGGGCTCCTTTGATGAAAATGCAAAGTTAAAAGGCCCCAACATTCCTCTGAGTGAAGTCCTGGAAACCAAAGGCTGCATGAAGACAGGTGCTCAGTAGAGGCCAGTGACTGAGCTCCAGGCAGAGCCCCAGCCCTGCAGGACTGATTCATGTGGATGAGGCTAAAACACACTCAAAGAACAACACATCATTACCTGGTATGGGTGAGAAAAGTCAGGGTAAACTGTCTGGGACTTGTCGGGGGAACGAAATGGGTATAAGGGTAAATTAAGTAGTATTTCTTTACTATGCCCCGCTGGTTAATATTGATAAAACAGATAGATGCTAATAGACCCAAAGAACAAAAATGATTCTCAGATAATTGTGCAAAGTGTTTTAATGGGTAAAGGCCTAGAGGAACTCAAATGATTGAAACTCCGACCCCCCTGGAGCCCCAATCTTAAGTCAGGCTGTCAAAAGAGTGTCATAAACTTTGGTTCCACATTTAACTCTGAAAGCCAAAGACCCACAAAGTCCCCAGTACTTGGGATCTTGGGGGAAAGTTTAAGCTTTTCAAATTCAATTCCCTTTTAAAAATTCTAACAATTACAAAAATTAATGTCATTGCTGGCACTGAGTCACCACCTACTGGCTATAGAGGAAAGTACAAATGTTATAAAATGTACCCGGTCACACCACAAGGTTAGGGAAACAGCCCGACCAAAGGAAGAGACGTGAACGACTGAAACAGATAGGATGGGGTAGTAATAAACACTCAACAACACTTGTGGTTAGAAAACAGAAAGAAGTCTTAGTCTCCCCCAGGCCACGAGAGGACCTAGAGAAGGAAATCAGGACAGACGTAGGAGAAGGACCCTTATCTACACTTCACAGGAGACTCCGGGAAATCTCCACTACAATTAGGATGCCTGGGACCTCGGAGCCCCGTTTCACGCCCTAATTAATCGACCCAGGAAGATGGAGAGGAAGAGGAAAGCACTAGAATAGACGCCAGCAGTTTGCATGGTTTTGTCTTTCACACACTAGGCGGGACATAATTCGATGGCTCTGGACCTTTGTTCTCACAACCTTCAAAATGACATATGGCTTCAGGTCTGCTGGTTGGAAAGTGCAGAAGCAGTGAGATCCCCATGAACTGGTTTCTTTCTTCCTGCTTCCACTGGGGCGTGTGTGCGCGGCATCACCGCTAGTCCTAGTAACATGACCCTCAGGACATTAAGAACTGTTAACACTCAACTTTATTAACATTTAAACACAGCAGATGCTTCTGCACGTTAAACATGTATGGAACCGAGCGGTTCGGCAGAGGCGCCCGGCCCCGCCTATGCTAACACACCCCCGGCTGAAGGGGGTGGCCAGGGGTCTGCAGCCCAGGGGTGCCTCCCATGCAAAGGCCTGTGGGTCCCACAGCCCCGGTGCTTTATTTCTCCTTAAGTTCTTCCCTTGAAATTAGGATGAGCTGCCCTGGAGGGACAGCTGGACTTATAAACCTAAGAATATTCAGGGACCAATATTGGTTGTTTCCTATGACCGAGGAAACCCTGAAATCCTCCAGAGCCCTCAGGAGAAGCAGCTCCGGTATTCTGGAATCCACAGGCAGAGGCGTCTCCCTTCCATGGCAGGTGTGTATGGGACCTGGGAATCCAGGACAAATTCTGGAGTGATGGAGTATGAGACACATGTGCTGGCTGTCCCCAGCACAATTGACCCCAGAGGAAAACCACAAAGCAACAGTATTCTGCAGCAAAAACAAGTCCAGGAAGTAGGAAGAGAAAACTAGAACAAAAAAATTGCTGAAGTATTTGGAAACAGGGTTTTAGAGAAAAAACATAGGGTTTGGAGAGTACAAGGTCTTCATTTTTCTCCCTGCACGAAGCAGGGTGCAGTATCGCTCCTAAAGGTATAATTTTAAAAACATGTCTTTTCCATAAATATTTCAGTGGGTAATGGGCGTATTAAACTAGAGTAAAAATTCCCTGCTGGGAACACCTGAGGTCTGCCTTCAGTTGCCCGTGTTTCTTAAACCAGGCTACACAGGATCAACATGGCCCATCTTCCTACAACATCAGTTTTATTCAACGATTCAGGAGATTTTTTTGTCTTAAAACCAAAACCGACTGGTCGATATACATTGTTAATGAATATATTATACAGTGGAGACTCCGAGGAAATAACTTTACTGGGCAGCTCCCAGGACTGGCCGTGCCCTCGGTGGTCAGCATCCTTCTCACTTAGGGTCACAACTGGAAAAGCTGCGGACGGGAAGGTCGGACTGCAGCACCAGGGCAGCACTGACAGACATGAACAAGGAACCGATGGGTCACAGAGGTGGCACGAGGGGGCCATCTACACTCCGATACTATGACACACAACCTGCTGCCCTAGGGGTGATGGGATTGGCTTCTCTGAAGCGCTCCTCGGGGAACAGGAGTTCTGTAGAGTGAAGTGAGTGGAGCCGTTGGGGGGTTAGGGAAAGAGGCATTTCAGGCAACACCCCCTGGAAGAGGGCAGCTCATCCTCGCTGAAGATGCCAGGCCACGTGCTGGAGGCATGCAGCGGTCAGTATTGGAAAACCGGTCGGAGAGCATCGTAGTCTTTAAGGGAAAATCTGATTCTACTGGGGTTTCCATGTCAACAGTGCACTCGAATTTAAGAAGTTTCCAGTGCATTTCCAGAAGTACAAATTTTTATGTTTGTATGAAAGCGGCAGGGTCAAAAAGAAACTCACTCAACTCTGTTCCTCCCAGCCGCCCTGCAGGTGGAGCTGGACAGCTCCTCCCACCTTCCTCATTTCAGTGTGCGGTGCGCACATGTGCTTCACGCTGCCCCGAGAACAGAGCCTTCTCCGGCCCTTCCTTGGCTAACGGTCCTTCTCTTCCAAGCTTGCTCTCTCTTTCTAATCTTTCTTCCCAGCTTGAAATACAAAAACAGGACTTCCCTGGTGACGCGGTGGTTAAGAATCCACCTGCCAATGCAGGGCACATGGGTTCAAGTGCTGGTGCGGGAAGATCCCACATGTCGCAGAGCAACTAAGCCCATGCGCCACAACTACTGAGCCTGCACTCTAGAGCCCGCGAGCCACAACTACTGAAGTCCGCGTGTGCCTAGAGCTCGTGCACCACAACAAGAGAAGCCACTGCAGTGAGAATCCCCTGCATTGTAATGAAGAGTAGCCCCCGCTCGCCGCAACTAGAGAAAGCCCGTGTGCAGCAACAAAGACCCAACGCAGCCAAAAATAACTAAAAATAAAATAAATAAATTAAAAAAGAAACAAAAACTAAAGACGTCTTTCCTTAGCTTCAGATAATTAAAGCCAAGCGAGTAACAAATGCTGGTATTTTCCTGTGGTAACCATGTCACAAGTAGTTACATACGGCATCAAGTACCTCCCCCTGCATCGCACGCCTCTGCTTTGAGAACTGACTTGGTGCTGCTGGTGTGTGGGTTCTGCGCAGGCCTCCCTGGCGGCCCGGCCTCCCTGCGTTAGCTCCGGGGCACTGTAGCTATGGGAAAACAGGAGCAGGTGGTCCAGAGTGGGCAGTGACCTAGGAGAGCGCTGACAGTTTTTACTTTTAGACAAGTAAGCAATGAAAAAGTGTTCACGACTGTTCCCTTTGCAGAACTCTCCCTTCAGGTTCGAACTTGGAACTTGCCAGCTTTGGTCATGTATTTTATGCCCTTAAAGGGTTTGTACTTCTCTCCATACATATCCAGACGATTCACTTTGAGTCCTGGAAGGAAGGAAGAACAAGACATAAGCATTACTCAAAAGAAGCAGGTAGCAGAACTGTTTAGGTTCGTTTCAACTCAAAGAGATCCGTGGGCTAGAAAAATCTGCAGCAGTGAACTGGAAAATACCTGCCGTTACGTACATCCCTTACGTACATCCCTTACGTACATCCCTTACTTACATCCCTTACTTACATCCC
>NW_020837969.1:32623166-32644684 GCF_003676395.1 Aethalodelphis obliquidens | reverse complement strand
CTTAAACGCAGCTGACAGACACTTCACTCTTGGTATACAGGCTGAAAATAAAACCCTGCCCCAATGAAAAGCTAGCCTATTCGGAGACATATTCCTGAAGTGGAAAGGGCAGAAAGTTATACGCAGGCTGAAATGAGGGTAAGGGAAAATTAAGACCGCTCCAGATTTTTCTCAAGTTATGGGGTTGAACGTATGAATTAATAATAATAACAAAATTAACAAATTCATAATCAAATAAAGGTATAACTAAATGAATAAATTAATGATGAAAAGTGATGAATTAATACATGAGTGCTTCCTAAATATTCTCACTATACTAAGAAATGAACATTTTATACTGTGCAGAGCTTTAAAGTTTATTAAGTATTTTAAGATGAAAGAGCTTATTTAAATGAATTCTAATCACTTAAACTAGACAAGATCCGTTGGTAAAAAAGAACAGGAACTTCATATAAAGCTGAAGTCATCTCCTATCCATCTGAAAGGGTCGTTCTAAGGACTGAATAAGAAAATAGATGAAGAGAGCTTAAACCAGTGCCTGGCGCTAGTAAACTACCTGCGGGGCATAGACTACAGTCAATGACTCGGATTGGCCCGAGGGTTCCCAATGATAACAGCACCTGTGAAATCTTCTGAAACTGGCGGAAAGGAGGGGAGGGGAATTCTTATTTCAGTCACCAGCTGGGAATGCGGACACATCCCCCTACTGAAAACCCTGGGACCCCAATCAGCAGGCCCAGGGTGACTCAGCCTCGGCCTGGGAACACTTCTGTCTCCGATACTGTTTCCTTCTCACATGTGTCTCAGACACTTTTATTCATGTCACTTAAGCCAACTTTGAGGTGAGGATTACGGACTTTCTCCAGAAATGTGCTAGGAAAGATCTCACTAAAGATCACGTATCCGGTAACGAAACACAACTCTGCAGACAGGGAGCCGCCGGGAGGCTTTGCGACGTCGCTCACTGCCTTGGCCGCTTGCCCGCCCCACAACCTTGGGCTGGGTGTCACTCACCAGAAATGGCCAGCTGCTGGATCTTAAACTGCAGGTTAATCGTGGGGTTCTCATCGGGTTTGGAAGCTCCAGCCTGAAGACTCATGGTCCCCTTCAAACTGGGGAGCTTTTGGGGGTTTATTTTTCCTACATCCCAAGACAGCATCTCCAAAGAAACAGGAAAGAAGTTACAGTGGAACCTTCATCTGAGGTGCCGGCCTCCAGGGTGTTTCCCAGCAGAGAATACTATTTGTTACCATCAATTATCTCAGTGTCCTAAACAATGTCCCTTTGCTCCATCTCCCCTTTCCACAAGATATAAGGGCTCCTGCAGAGTTCCTGCTATTTGTAACAACGGCAGCTCACCCTCCCGCTATTCTCCTACCTTGGTGACCGGGTCAAACGTGTGCGTGCCCTGAGACGGCGTGAGGTTCATGCTCAGGACGCCTCTGGGCATCTGGCTGCTGACCGTCACCCCCTCGATGCTCTTCCCCATAGTCTGCTTAGGGCCCACCGTTATTTCAAAGCGGCCAAGAGAACTACTGTCCCGGAAGCTGATGTTATGTTTGACATAAACTGGAATCGCCACCAGGCTGGAAAAGAGAGAGACAAAAAGCCCATGTCATTAATGTACCGGAAAAATGGCCACACTTCCCTTTTTTTGCCCCGCTGGCAGCCTTTCCTCCCTCACCTGCTTCCTTATCTTACAAAGTAAGCACAGAAAAACCCTCTAGACATCTTTAATTATTTTCTTTTTGTAAAGCTAAGATGCTGACTAGTAAGTAAACTAATTCTTCTAATGACTCTATCAACAAAACCAAAGAGCAGACCTGGCAGACTATGAGAAAAAGGCGTGGCAAACAAAAACCACGTTTCTGTGTTTTACTTTGTGACATGTGACCAATAATTATTTGTACTTGGGAGGGTAATATTCATACGCCACGGAGCGTTTACAGTTTCTAGAGAGTGCTTTGACCTGACTTTGATCCTTAAAAAACCCTAAGGGGTAGGGTTGTCATCTGACAGAAGAGGAAACACAGAAGCTACGGGATGATACTAAAGTTGTAACCATCCTTAGCATCTGTGGAGCACTTCCTGTGGCCAGTGCCACTCTAAAGGTTTTCTCTCAATTAGCTCATTTAATCCTCCCTGTAAGTAGGAAGTAGGCACTGCCTCTGTCCTGATGTCATGAATACTGACATCCTCATACGTAACTGAGGTTAACTAACTTGCCATGGTCATACATCATAAGTACTACGGGTGGGGCTTAAGTGTGGGCAGTCTGATTCCAGAGCCTCTGCCCTCAGGCGCTCAGACATTTCCCTACATTATTTATTCCGAATCCCACAGGAAGGCTTCAGTGGCTGTGAGGTCCCACAGCTCTCTTCAGTCTGCATATCTTCTACTATACACCTTCCCCTAAAACCCTCAGACTCCATAGTAAACAGAATGTGCAAGACCAAAAAATCACTGAATTCTATGTTTTTTCATAGCACCATTCATGGCTTTTTTGAGTGGAGGGGATTGAATACAGGTGTTCTCAGATTCCAATCTGAGAAAAGAAAAAGTTCCCGTTTAGGCATATAATAACGACAGTAAAACTTACAGCAGTAAACCTAACGAGCACTTACTTTGTGTGAAGCACTGTTTAGAGTCCCTTATTTAACCCACATAACAAGGTACTTTTATTATTTTCAACTTACTTATTACTTTTATTACTTCAACTTTCTCAGGTAAGAAAACAGACACGGAAAGGATAAGCAACTCACCTGAGGTTACCCAATTAGTTACCTGGAGCCCAGGTAACTCCAGAACCTGAGTTCTTCATCACCATGGATACTGTTTCCAAACACACATAGACATGCACACACACGCACGCACATGCACACTCCACCCTTTGGTTCGATGGCTGCTTACTTCTGTGCACTGACATGGTATGAGAGCAGGCGGAAGTTGCCGTCGGGAGGGATGAAGGAGAGGATGCGCTCGGACTCCCAGCGCTTGAAGCGGACGCAGGGGTGGAAGCTGACATCATCCAGCAGCCTGGGGTTCTGGGTTACAGGCAAGGGAAAGGGAAAGCAACAAGCAGGAATTAAACACCGTGCTTCTTTCGGGAAAGTAACTCAGATGCTGTTCTCACTGAAATACACACACACAGATTCTGTCGTTACTTTTAGAAAATTCAAGCCCAACATGAGCTTTGTGGTTGTCCTTGATCACTTCTTCTGGTTCCATCCCCTTCCCCCCACTCTGTCATTCCAGAAGCATCTAATTTCCCAAAAACTAAATCTCTGGCCCAGGATTTTACCATGAAGGAAAGCGTAAGGTCGGGCATTCCGGTCAGCTTGACGCAGGCATCGATAACGCCCTGGATCTCAGCAGTGACTGTGGACCCTGAGACAGAACAAGATGGAAAGAAGGTAAAACCCTCTCTGTCCCTCCCAACTAACATCCCTCCTCCCTCCCTCCTTCTTTAACCTTCTCTTTTTTTCTCCCATCCTATTTCCTTCCTTCCTTCTTCCTCCCCTCCCCTGTTCTTTCTTCCTTCCTTCTGTCCAACCATCCATCCATCCATCCATCCATCCATCCATCCATCCATCCATCCAACTCATCTACCCAGTCCATCTGTCCTCCTTCTAAACCTTTATCGACTGCATAACAAGCGCAAGACACTAATGAAGCAGTGGGGAAAAAAGATTGGTGAGATAGTTACTAGCCTAAAGGAGTTTTCAATCTAGTGGCAGAATCCAACAGAGCACCGCTATCTTAACCAATGGCTCAGAACACTGAATTCATATCAGAAACTGCTCTCCCTAAGGGCACCAAGGAGCTCTGCCACCAAATGGAATGGATACTTTCGGTCTTCACCCTGCAGGCTCTCCCTGCTGCAGGGCCCTGTGCCCACTTCCTTCTTTCAAGTGTTCCCTTCTCCTAACCGCTCCGATTTCCTGTTTTTCTAGCTCTTCTCTCTCGTGCCTTCTGCAGGTTGCTCCTTCTCTGGACATCCTTTACATGTCGACATCTTATCACAGTTCTGAACTTCTCTTTTCTTGAACCTGACACGGTCTCCTTGGGTTACTTTACCTCCTTCCTAAGGCTTCGATTTCCACTGATGGCCAATTATTTCCTAATCCTTTTTCCAGTTCAGCCTCACTCCTGCCAACGGGACTGCCCCACTTGGACGTGACTGAGGCACTTCAAACTCCACGTGTCAAAAAGTGAGTCCCTTATCTTCATTCCTGGATCTGCAATTTCTCTTTTCCTTAGCTTCATGATAAAACCATCTATCCTGTTGCCTAAGCCAGAAACACGGATGCGTCCTTGATGACTTCCGCCCCCTTGGCGCCCATATCCCACCAGCGCTCCAGCCCCTCTTCCCGTGACTCCTCCGCTCCTCTCCATCCTCACTACCATCACGGAACCTGTACCTTGGCCTGGACTCCACCACAGCCTCCCGCCTCCCTGCCCCGAGACTCCCCCCAACTCCGTGCCACGCTGCACGCAGCAGCCCGTTGGACGGTTCTCAACAACAAACCTTGTCAAATTATTCCCAGCTTAAAACTCTTCAATTGCTCCAAAGGGTCCTCCTTAAAATGGCATACAAGATTCTTCACCCCTAGAGCTTTTTGGGTTTGTTTTTTTTACTTTTTCATTGAGATCAAACTTGGAGTAAAACGCAAACATCTTAAATGTCCAGCCCAATGAATTTTTAAATATGTTCACACCTATGCAGATACCACCCGCGTCAAGATGCGGACCCTCATCGGCAACCCAGCACACTCCTGTTGTCCATCCCAGTTCACCTGAGTCCCTAAAATTCTGACTTTTATCACCTTAGATTAAGTTGCACATGTTTTCAAACGTCATATAAATGTACATGATCTTAGGCATCTGACTCTGCTGCTCAATACCGTGGGGTTCACTCATGCTGTCAGGTGTACCTGCAGTTCTTTTTCTTTACTGTAGAGTATCCCATGGTGTGATCATATCGAAATTTCTTTATCCTTTGTATTACTGATGGACATTTGGGTCCTTTCCAGTTTGGGGCTAATATGAAAAGCTGCTGTGCCTACTTCGTTTTAAAGCCTCATCGCTTACTTTTCTTTTTTTTTTTTAACACCTCTCAATCCAGTCACACTGAGCTACTTTATTTCCCAACAATATTTTACTCATCTTATAGTGTTTGCACTGCTTTGCTCCCAAATCCACGTAGGTCTTACTAACTCCTACTCATTCTCCTGACAAAGCGCTAGTTAGCTTTACAATTTGCCCTGGGTGGGAGGGGACCTCTCTTATGCTCCATCTTTTTCCCTTTCTCTCTCCCTTGCTAGACTTTCAGGAAGCTTCCTGCAGCCATAGACCCTGTCTTAGTCACCATCACATGCCCATGATCTGGCACTCAGGTACAGCAACACTGGTTCTCTGTAAACACTTTCTGGATGACTGAGTTCACTCATGTGAAGAGAACTTTCTCTAAATTTCTAAGCTCCAAGGACTTGTAGTCCCATTAACCTATCCCAATGGATAGAAAAGAAGGTTCTCTGAATTTTAGTGATTACAATGTTAGTTCTGCCATGAGAACTGAGAGTCAAATACTTCCAAAAGGAAATCTGATCAACAGGAGATCAGGTTGTTACCTTTCTTTTTCACTCGAGAGGATAAAACCAGTGAAAGTGTAAGCTCAGCACTGGTCTGCATCATGTTTTTCTTATTGCTTTTCTTTCAGCTTTGTTGAGGTATAATCAACAAATAAAAAGTGTATCTATTTAAGGTGTACGACTTGATGTTTTGATACACATATACCCTGTGAAGTGATCACCACAGTGAAGCTCATTAACATATCTATCAACTCACACAGTTGGGTTTTCTTGGTGGTGAGGGCCCTTAAGCCCTGCACTCTTAGCAAATTTCAAGTAGAGGATACACATGTGAGGTGATGAGGGAAATCCTTTCAGTGTACATGTATATCAAATCACCATAATATACATGCCAAGTATCTTACACTTTTGTCAATTACACCTCAATAACACCGGGAAAAAAAAAAAAAGTACACAACTGTAGTCACTGTGCCATATATTAAATCCCCAGAACTTCTTCATCTTGTGTAAGTGAAACTTTGTACCCTTTCACCCACATCTCCCCACTTCCCTCTCCCCCAAGTCCTTGGTAACCACCCTTCTACTCTCTGCTTCCATGAGGTTGACTACTGCAGATTCCACATATAAGTGAGATCACGCGATATTTGCCTTTCTGTGTCTGGCTTATTTCACTTAGCATCATGTCCTCCAGGTTCATCCATGTTGTCACAAATGGCAGGATTTCCTTCATTTTATGGCTGAATAATATTCCTGCGTGTGAGTCTATCTCACATCTTTATCCATTCATCCATCAACGGACACTTAGCTTGTTTCCATATCTTGCCTATTGTGAATAACGCTGCAATGAACAAGGGGGTGCAGATTATCTCTTTGAGACACTAATTTCACTTCCTTTGGATCTATACCCAGAAGTGGGATTGCTGGATCATAAGGGAGTTTTAATTTTTTGAGGCACCTCCATGCTGTTTCCATAGTGGCTGCACCAACTTACATGCCCCCCCAGCAGTGTACAGGGTTCCCTTTTCTCCACATCATCGTCAACACGTGTCATCTTTTGTCTTTTCGATGTGAGGTGTGAGGTGGTATCTCACTGTGGTTTTGACTTGCTTTTCCCTGATGGCTGGTGACACTGAACACCTTTCCATATGCCTGTTGGTCATTTGTATGTCTTTTTTTGAAATATGTCTCTTCAGATCCTTTGCGCCCACTTTTTTGTCAGATTATCTGGGGTTTTTTGCTATTAAATTGTATGAGTTCCTCGTGTATTCTGGATATTAACCCCTTATCAGATACATGGTTTTCAGATATTTTCTCTCATTTGTAGGTTGTCTTTTCCACTCTGTTGATTGGCTCCTTTGTTGTACAGAAGCATTTTAGCTTGATGCAATCCCATCTATTTTTCCTTTTGTTGCCTTTGCTTTTAGTGTCATATCCGAAAAATCACTGCCCAGACCAGTGTGAAGAAGCTTCTTCCCTATGTTTTCTGCTAGTAGTTTTATGGTTCCAGATCTTATGTTTAGGTCTTGTATCCATTTTGTATGTGGTGTGAGATAAGGGTAATTTTATTCTTCTACATGTGAATATCCAGTTTTCCCAACACCACTTACTGCAGAGACTAGCCTTTCCCCATTGCACGTTCTTGGCACTCTTGTTGAAGTCCAGCTGGCTGTAAACACATGGATTTATTGCTGAGCTTTCTATGCTGTTTCACTGGGATACATGTCTGTTTTTACGACACTACCATACATTTTGATTTCTGTAGTTTTGTAATATATTTTGAAATATAGAATTGTGAAGCTCCCAGCTTTGTTCTTGCTCAAGACTGCTTTGGCTATTTGAGGTCTTTCGTGGCTCCATATGAATTTTAGGATTTTTTTTCTATTTCTATAAAGAATGCCATTGAGATATTTATGCGGATAGCATTTGGGATTTTGATGGGGATAGACTGCTTTGGGTATTACGAACATTTTAACAATATTAATTCTTCCAATCCATGAACAAAGCATGCCTTTCCATTTATCTGCTCTTCTTCAATTTCCTTGATCAGTGCTTTGTAATTTTCAGTGTATAAGTCTCTTCGGTTAAGTTTATTCCTAAGTATTTTATTCTTTTTGTTGTTATTGTAAGTGGGATTGTTTTCTTAGTTCCCTTTTTGGATAGTTCATTGTTTGTGTATAGAAACACCACTGATTTTTGCATGTTGATTTCGTATCCTGCAACTTTACTGAATTTATTAGTTCTAAAAGTGTTTGGTTGGAGTCTTTAGAAGTTTCTACATGTATGATCATGTCATCTACATCATAACACTTCAGTCCAGTCCTAATACACAATGCTTGACACAAAGTAGCCACTAAGTTAAAATGAATGACCTTGAATAGGGGGTAATTCTGGTACTAGCTAGCACTATCTAAAAGGGGCCTCTTTCTATTTTCATAGTTCTGTGAACAGGCTGAAAGCACTTACCTGATTTATCAATGATGGCATCAATCTCTTCAATCACATCAAAATAGGCCTCATTGTTGGTGTATTTCACCCCAGTCCGTCGCCAAGGCACCACGGACAGCTGCCCAGTGGGAAGCTGGTCACCCACATTGGTGCTTCCTGAGACAATGAATATTTGATAATTAGATGTAACCAATTATCCAACAACCAGAGAACACTTCCCCAAAAGTTTCTATACATCCGCTATCCATGCACTTAATTGAAGAATTTTTCCAAGAAAAAGATTATAGCTTTCCCAACTTCTATCTTGGTAACCTAATCTATTTTAAAAACTTGTCACCAGCTGGTCTGCCTCCTCAAGCAGAATAAAGGTTAACAAGTTACCTGAGAAACAGATATCATATTTTGGTTTTGAAAGTAACCTGAACTTGGTCTCTCAAATTGCACAATACTTGCAGCTTAAATAATGCATTGGCTTTCGGTAGGGATGGTAATCTACATACTGATATAAAATTTTCATGGGTAAAAACAGTATTCTAGTTTGAAGCAGGTTTTTAGATACATTTATGCCAGGTATTAAAATGTATACATAAACATAATCTCTCTTATACCAATACTGGAACTCAGGAAAAGAATATAAATCAGATCGTTCCCTGTCTGTAAGAATTGTAAGTTGATTCCTTGATTTGTTTTTTCCCCACAGGTATCAAATTTTTTTTTTAATTCAAAGGTTCTATACTGAAATTCTGAAATAGAACTAATTTAAAATCTATTTTCTTCTAATGTAACCTGGATCTTTTTTAATATAAAGAAGGAAACATTAAACACACATATAGTCAGCAGCTTTACAAAACATTTCAACTAAGATAGCTGGTTCTCAGATATCTTTTCTAGATTTAAGTGAGATTCAGGAAAATGACTTCACAGTATTTATAAGTGATTCAGTCACTAACAAAGCTTTTAAAGTTTTAAATGAGCCCAGAATATTGAAAAACCTGACAATTTGTTTTCTTAAAAAGAGGCACTATGTATTAAAACATATCAACAAGCTATAATAATTAAAACAGTACGGTTATAAGGCAGGAAAGCCTAAAAACAGACCAAAAATCCAATAATGACTTAGTGCAAGATAAAAATATCATTTTAAAATGAGGGCTTCCCTGGTGGCACAGTGGTTAAGAATCCACCTGCCAATGCAGGGGACATGGGTTCCAGCCCTGGTCCAGGAAGATCCCACATGCCACGGAGCAACTAAGCCTGTGGACCACAACTACTGAGTCTGCTCTCTAGAGTCCTCAAGCCACAACTACTGAGCCCACGCGCCACAGCTACTGAAGCACGCACGCCTAGAGCCTGTGCTCCGGAACAAGAGAAGCCACCACAGTGAGAAGCCCATGCACCGCAATGAAGAGCAGCCCCTGCTCGCCACAGCTAGAGAAAGCCTGCGCGCAGCAACAAAGACCCAACACAGCCAAAAGTAAATAAATAAAATAAAAATAAATAAATAAAATGGATGCATGCATACTTAAAAAAAAAAATGAGGAAAAGGGGTATTCTATAAATAGTGCTAGGGAAACTGACAGTTTTGGAGAAAAAACCACAGAGCCTTACTTTACTGAGACAATTTCCAAATGGATTAAAGAATTAAGTCTAAAAATAAAACCATAAAAGAACTAGAAGAAAATGTATTTTTTTAAAAGAAAGACTTTCCCTTCTTTGAGATCAAAAAGACATTTTCCCATATTTCCTTCTAACAATTATAAAGTTTCTTTGTGTTTAACTCTTGATCCAGCTAAAATTTATTTTGTGTATACAGTGAGTAGGGGAACTTCATTTCTTTTCTGTATCAAAGCTGACTGCCCCGATACAATATATTTAACAACTGGCCCGCAGTCCATGGATTTGATATATGAGCACATTTATCTATACCAAATTCCTATAAAAGGATCTGTTTCTGGACTTTCTATTTTATCCCAATCGTCTATTTGTCTATTAATGGGCTAATACTATATTTTAAAAATTACCAAAACTTCATAATATATCTTGATTCTGATAGGACACATTTTTTCTCTTGCTCTTTTTAAAAAAATATTTTTTCCCCCAAACTGTCTTGGCTCTTAAAGTGTATCTATTCTATGAGCTTTGTCTAATGTACCAAGTGAACTTAAATATGTCTTGATATTTGACAGGGCAAATTCTTCCAACCCCTCTGTAATTACTTTTTTAAATGTATTTTTCATTCAGTTTGTCAAATTCCATGAAAACTCTTGTTTATATATTAAGCAAGACCCAAAATGTAAAACCTTAATGAAGCAGAATGATTATTTTGACTACATCAAAAAACTTTAAAGGTGGCTAAACAAACACCACCTTGAACAATGTTAAATGACCAGGGGCAGGATGTGAGAAAACATCTACAACAGAGCATTCAAAATACACACAGACTCCTGCAAACTAGCGTGTGTATTTAGAGTATATATGATAGTTTAATATCCTTAAATGAAAGGAATACTTTTCAATTAGTAGGAAAAAAGAAAAACATTTCAACAATAACAAAAAAAAAACAGGCAAAGGACATGAAAAAGTAAATCACAATAGAGGAAAAACAGTCAGTGAACACTTGAACAGGTTTTAACTTCCTCAGTAATAAAAAACAAGTTTGGAAGTAACAAGATATCACTAAACTATCCAATTGCCAAAGTTGTAAAATAATTAATAACGATAATAATAGAATTGGCCAGGTTGCATAATTGCTACTGAAAGTATAAACTGACGTAACTTCTCTGGGGGGCTATGTGGCACAATGCATTAAAGTCCTTAAGACATGCACACCTTCTTTTTTCTTTCTTTCTTTTTTTTTTTTTTTGCGGTACGCGGGCCTCTCACTGTTGTGGCGTCTCCCGTTGCGGAGCACAGGCTCCGGACGCGCAGGCTCAGCGGCCATGGCTCACGGGCCCAGCCGCTCCGCGGCATGTGGGATCTTCCCGGACCGGGGCACGAACCCGTGTCCCCTGCATCGGCAGGCGGACTCTCAACCACTGCGCCACCAGGGAAGCCCTGTTGTATATTTTTAAACTTAACTTTCCGTCATTGTTTTGTGAACATGTTCCCATTATGATAAATATTTATCTACATCATTTTTGGTAACTTTACAATTTTCTAAATAACAAAAACATATTTCATGTTATATTCAAAGACTATAAAGAATAAAATTAAAGCACCTGGACATTTGCGATGCCCAAAGACAAGCACTCAAAACAATGCACAACAGCAGGCTAAGCCACACCCAGGATGGCGGCAGCCTTCCCCGGGGCCCCCCTCGTACCTGTGATGGTGTTGACAACCGTTCGAAGGATAGTGGGCGGCTTTATCAGTTCTTTGAGGATGTTCGACTCGGTAGCCAATGGAAACCCGTTGTCAAGCATCTCTTCCAATACCTCATAAACCACAACCACATTGTCTTTTATCACGGGCTCTGAACAGACTCCAAAATAATCCTGATGAAAATACAATACGTGTATACATTTGTCACTCAGAGACTGTGATGAGTGAAGGAATGTTCCCAGAGAGCAAGGATCGAGTCCTGTCCACACGTGTTTACTCTGTGTTTCTGGGATCTTCTAAAATAAGTGAATGAAGCATAACCATGGTTCTCTTAGGCAGGCCCAGGTTGGTGGAAAGAACACCGGACTGCATTGTACTACAAGTGTCATTAATAACTTCTTTCATAAACTAGAGTAAGTCATTTAATCTCTTTGGGTTAGTTTCTTCAACTAATAAAATATGAAGAATACAAAACTGAATCTAGACTATTATATGTGTTTATGAACATGAATTTGAAAGAACTATGCAAAGTGATAATACCTAATATGACATACATTGGACCTGAAAATCTTTTTAACCCTTACTGTTGTGCTATTCCTTAACATTCATGCAGCAAATAAGAATTGAGAGAGAAACAAAATGAAATGAGGGGGTGAGCTAGCACACCTGAAAATCTCTTTGGATCCCCTTACTCTAAGATGCTAGGATTCTAGTAACACTTTGTCCTTTTATTAACAAAGGTTAAACTTAGATACTAAATTGTCTGGGTTGTGGAAAAAGCACTGGATTCCAAATCAGAAGGCCTGGGTAATAATCTTAATTGTCACCTACTAGATTAAGTCCTGCTGACTAATTTGGGTCTTGATTTCTCTCATAGTATAGTCAGGATAATACCATGGGCTGCACAGGGTTGTAAAAACTCAGCCTGATGGATGAACTGAGAACATGTATGAACATGCTTTGTAAACTACAAAGCACCATGTAATCCGTGGTGCGCGGCAATGAAATGATGCAGAGAGACATGCTGTAGCCTCTTGGCGGGCCCCTCCTGGCAACGCCAGCACATCTGCTGCTGGGCCTCTCAGACAGCCCTCTAGGGATTCATCCACTGAGGGAAATTCAGCCCTTTTGAGAAAGCCCATTTTATTCACGGGCGGCACTGACTGTTAGAAAGTTCCTTCTTTTGCTAAACTGAAATTTGCTTCCTAGGTCTGCCTTACAGAACAGCCCCACGGTGACCTAGTGATCCGAAGACCAGGACAAGCTTTGACTTGCATTTTTCTTCACAGGGCCAAACTCCCCGTTTGGTCCTCCCACTGTTCGTGCTACAGTAAGGTTTCTAGATTCTTTCACTGTCTTGCCATTTCTTTTGAATTTGCTCTAGTTTTCCAACAGTCTCCTCAAATTATGACATCCAAAACGGAACACAGACTCCAGATATGACCTAAATTACATCAGATGACGTCAACTATCAGAGACATTCCAATATCCAAGACCACTTAGGAGTCAGGAATGTGTTTCTAAAACAAAAAGATTTCTTCTTTAAAAAAATGAGGATTGAAGGGGGGGAAAAGTTATACATTTCCTTCTCAAGAATGATTTTATTTTGAAAAATAAATAAAACACCTCACTCAAGAAAAGGGAACCCTCCTACATTGTCAGTGGGAATGTAAACTGCTGCAGCCACTATGGAACAGTATGGAGGGGCCTTAAAAAACTAAAAATAGAGCTACCATATGGTCCAGCAATCCCCTCCTGGGCATATGTCCAGACAAAACTATAATTCAAAAAGGTAAATGCACTCCTATGTTCATAGCAGCACTATTCACAACAGCCAAGACATGCAACAACCTAAGTGTCCATTGACGTATAAATGGATAAAGAAGATGTGGTATATATACATACAATGGAATACTACTCGGCCATAAAAAAGAATGAAATAATGCCATTTGGAGCAACACGGATGGACCTAGAGATCATTGTACTAAGTGATGTAAGTCAGACTGAGAAAGACAAATACCATATGATATCACTTACATGTGGAATCTAAAATATGACACAAAGGAACTTACCTATGAAACAGAAACAGACTCACAGACATAGAGAACGGACTTGTGCTTGCCAAGGGGGAGGGAAAGTGGGGGAGGGATGGACTGGGAGTTTGGGGTTAGCAAATGCAAACTCTTATATAGAGAATAGATGGACCACAAGGTCCTACTGTATAACACAGGGAACTATATTCACTATCCTGTGATAAAACATAATGGACAAGAATAAGAAAAAATGTGTATATATATATATATATGTATGACCAAATCACTTTGCAGTACAGCAGAAATTACAACATTGTAAAACAACTATACTTCAATAAAATAAACTTTAAAAAACACCTCCCTCGATTTTCTAGTCAGGCAGAATGTGATTTTCTCAATCATCAGCTGGAAGCAGACTGGTGAGCACGGCACAGCGCCACAGCAAAGTGCGTCACTTGCATAGCGGGAGCTCCTTCCGCTATGAGAGGAAGAGCGCAGCCAGAGAACACACATCAGATAAGACATTAAAATCAGGATGCGGCCATTTACTTTTAACAAATGCTTCCAAAATGGCAAGCTCTGAAGTCCCAGCCTTCCAAAATAGCCACTTTGAGGTTTTCCCCAATTCCTCTGTGGTTTCAACTAGATTAAACAACATTTCTCACTTCCTGCCTTGTAATAAGTTACATCGTATCACTACGGAGATAGGGAGCAGACTGTTAACGGCGTAAAGCATCCCTGTGGAAATCCTAACAAGGCCCAGCTCCAGCGGCTGAAGATCAATACTGCTGGGCTATTCTAGTTCTTCCACATACTGGGGTTTATCATTCTCAGGATTTCACTGTGTGATGGAACAAGTATGCCACTGGGATCCCAGAACAGAACTACCAGAAAAGAATTTGGGGAAAAAATATAAATATACGTATATTCTTTGGGGAATGAAACTGTTCTAAACATGTGATCTATATCTGAGGGTAAATGAAAGGACTCTTTGACTTGCTTTTTAATTTTTATCGTAATGTCTGGGTCCTTGTTCTCTTCTTCTCCAATCCCACAATTTCTATATTCATATGACCAGTTCCAGGCCTCACATGACACAGAAGTTAACGCAAAGGGCCCTTGATTCTCATGGATCGTTGAGTTATGCAAACAACCACAACCGTTAGAAGTTGAGCAATCCTTTTAGGGAGAAAATGTCTGAATCCAGAGTCTGGGCAGCCTAGAATCCCGTGCCATAAAGGGTGTTGACATCCTGGTATGACATACCTTCCCACGCCCCAAGATCTCCAAATCTATTCCTGAAGGAAAAACTCGAAAACTGTCTCTTGGAAAATGTGTCACTTAAGTTTTTACAGGTACAGAAGATTTTCCAATGTTAAGTTTGCAAAAAAACAGCCCGTCACTGGTACTCATATGCTGTGGACGAGCACCCCAAATTCAAGCTGAAGGATGGGTTCCCAAGTTACCCTTGCCAGGGTGAGTGAATCACTTTTTGATGCAACTCAAGGCAATGTCATTAACGATGGTTAACATCAAGTCTACCATAAATTAAAAATCGAAACTCATCAGCTTTGTGAACAAAATGTAGGATAATTCCATTCTCTAGAAATGAAATTACTGTATACCATCATACCAAGTAGGGTGGCTTTCCCAGGCAACGGGTTCAAAAGTATACAACCTGTCATTCTAGGTGCAGCCCGTTCAATAAATAGAAACAAGCATCTTACCAGATGGGAGAGGAAGTGAGCAATGTCAGAGTTTTAATTTCTTTTTTAAGTTCCTTCACTGAGGCTGAAAACAATGGAAACAGAACTATAAAGACACTTTGTAAGGTACATGGATGAACTTCCTCACATTCACGCACCTGAAACGTGTCCACTACTCGGTGAAGGAACTCAATGACAAACAGAGGTGGCACCTCCGTCTGGATCACAGCCACAAAAAAGATCTTGTGACGGTAAACACTTAGGAGATAGTGGTGAGGGGTGGAGATAACTGGAGGAACATTTTCAGCCTCAGTTGCTCGCTCTTGTGCCTCGAAAAAGTAATCGCAAACAGAACGGCTGACCACACTCTTCCAGTGTTTCTCCAGGAAAATATCTCCAGAGGAGTTGATCAAGAAAAGGCTGTGAATCATGGTGGAGGCTGTCAGTGAGAGAGGAAAGTCTTTTTCTGTCCGACAGCCTCTGCAAACGCTCAACTCTAAAAACAAGAGAAGTTCTGATCAGTTGCAGTCAACCAAAACCCCCTCCCCATCCGTGCAGCAGCCCAAGCCTTCTTACCCACCTTCCAAGACGAGACCCAAGTCTTCCGCTATTGCAGGAGCCCGAAGTATCACTCCCTAGAATTCCTAAGGGTAATTATCAGCCATCTCATTTGTCAGCTAATCATATACTGTCATCTTTACTACTGCCTGAATCATATCCACTTAAAATTCCACTTAATTTTTGAGTGTCTATTTTCTCAACTGGACTGGCAGGCAGCTCCTTGAGAAAAAAAGCCCCTGCCTCATGTTTTTTGTTGCCTCCTTGTAACAAGAGGGCTTCAAAGAACACTGATGAGTTTCATGTATTTGGCAACAACACACACCTATAAGAAATGGTTATGTTTGTGTAGTCTCATACAGTAGACATCGGACAAATGGGGCCACTGAGTACTTCAGATGTGGCTGGTCCAAACTGAGATGTGCTGTGAATGTAAGACACGCACCAGATTTTGAAGGCTTTGTATGGAAAAAAAAAAAAAAGAATTTAAGATAGCTTACCAATAATTTAATATCAATTAATTAAGTCAATTAATAATATTAACTTAATACGGATTATACTTAATATTGATATTTTGGATATATTGGGTAAATAAAAGATATAAAAATTAATTCAACTGGTTTATTTTTTAAATGTGCTTACTAAAACATGTAAAATTACACAGTATGTGGATCGCTGCCTATTTCTACTGGATAGCGATGGTCCACGGAATAGAGCTGTCGTGATCTTGATTTATCCAGTCAGACCCCATTTTCTAAGTACATGTTATGCACAAGGCTCTACATTGGATGCCTTTAAAAAAAATCCCTCTGGGGGGATCCCCCAGGTCCCTCAGGCGGCGGCATCTCTACGGTGCCAGTCCCCAGAAACGAGGCGGCCGCGCGGGACCCCAGCTGTGGCCACTCCGCTAACTGGTCCAGGTGGCCAAATCGCGAAGGCCTGTTGTACCAAGTGCCTCAGGGTGAGCTTAATCCCTCTGCCGGCGACGAGGCTGCGGGAGGGAGAGGGGCCGGGGAGCCACGCTGTGGCGGCGCAGAGTCAGCTGCCAACGAGGGTTATTTCTGCGCTGGTCGCAGGGAGGATGGAGGCAGCTTGGGGCGAGGTAGACGCGGGCGGATTAAGGTGTGCGCACGATCCGAGGCTGAAAAGGGTCGCACGTCTGCGCACCTGCGTCGCCATGACAACAGTGTCCCCTCCTCCCCCAGCCCTCCGGCCGGAGCAGGCCACCTCCCTAGACCGGGACTCAGCCCCTCACCTCTCCCTGCCGCATCACGCAGCTCGGAGGGTCGGTCAGGCGGCACCCCGTGGCCCCGCCCCTGCCCCGCGCGCCCCCGCTCAGACCCCCGCGCGCCCCCGCCCAGACCCCCGCGCGCCCAGCCCCACCCGGGACCCGGGTCATCAGCCCTCCTTACCCCACTTGCTCTTCGCAGCGCCCACCGTTCGGCCGCGCGGGCAGGCCCCGCCCCCAGGCGCCCCCCTGCGCTCGCCGGCCGCCGCTCGCCCGCTGATTGGCCGGCCAGCGGGACTCTGGCCAGCACCGCCCGCGACGGAGGTCTGACGGCCGCTCATTGGGCATCGGCGATCCATTGCTCCCCTCTGATTGATCGCGATCCGCCTCTCACCCTGTTCTGGAGCCCCCAATTGGCCCTTGTTCAGGCTCCGGTAATCTCTGATTGGTGCAGCTCTGGGGTTCTGAGCCCTGATTGGCTGTCATGAACAGTTGGCGGAGCGCCCGTCCCCTAGCCACCCAGTCACAAAGGGCCCGGGCGTCTTCCCTGCCACCTGCGTAACCGCGGAGTGCGCCTCGAAAGGAATGCAAAAAGTGTGACTTACAGGGCACGATTTATCGAAGAGCATATCATGGATAATAAATCCTGAGCAGTAATAACTACTCTCCATTAAATAAGTGCATTTAAAAAGGGACGTGATGCCTTTTCATTTACGTGCATTGAGTAAAGGTGATTGGCTGTAACGGCGTCCTGTCAAGAGCTCTGAACCTGGATTCAGGCGGCCTCTTTCAGCCCCAGCTGGACCACCACCTGCTCGACCTTGGGCAAGGCACTTAACCTTTCAGAGTCTCAGTTCCCAGATCTGAAAATGAGGGGGTTGGGCAGGTCTCTCTCCAAATTGCAGTGGAGCTCTGATGACTATTTTGAGTCAAGCCACTGTGACCCAGAAAAGCATGCAGTAGAAGTCAAAAGACAAGGTTAAACCTAGTTGTTAAGTGGGATGGGGTGTGGAAGGGGTTTGCCGCGGTGCCTGGACATTGAATATATTCAATAAAATGGTAAGCTGTGGTGATGATGGTAACAATGCCCCCGACAAGGAGCGCGTCTCCCTGCCTGTGCTGTGGTTTTCACTTGGAGCAGCTCCTCCTGACACAGGACCATGATAGGCGTTTACTGAAAGTGGCATGGATTGTTCCTTGCCATACTTGCTAAGGGCAGATAGTTGGCTAATTTTGAACGAAGTCCGAGAGACAACCCCAAATCAGAATGGCTGAGTCATGAGGCATCCTCCTGTAGGGTTAGGGGCTCTGGTGCCAGACCCCCGGGTTTGAATCCTGCTCCAACACTTTACCAGCTGTGTCATTGAGAAAGTATCTTAACTTCCCTAAATGTCAAGTTCCTTACTTTCAAATAAGGACACTAATAGTACCTACTTCAGTACCTACTTCGGAAAGTTGTTGTGAGGACTGAGTTAGAAAAGTGTCAGCGATTGTTACTGCCTAAGAAACAGCACAAGATACAATTACACACGGTTACTAAGCAATGTGTGTCTAAGGTGCAGACATGCTATCACTGCTGCGGGCATTTCTCACTCATTCACTGAATTAACCTTTGCTGAGAGCTTCCTGTGTATGAAGCCCTGTGCTGGGCATACTGCAATGACCAACATCACAGGCCGAGTCTCTTGTCAGAGAGCCTGGCTGAGAAGACAAATGAGAAGCAATTACAAAACGGTGTGATGAGCAAGGAGCACATGGGGGGGGCGGGGCGTTGCTGGTGGAAGGGGCAGACTTAGAGTCAGGGATGTCCATCTAAACTGAAACCTGAAAGAGGAATACAGATTCCACTGGGGGAAGGACAGAGAAGAGTACATGTGGAAAGCTCTAGAGACGAGAGAGGAAACTATAGCTGAGCTAGAACAGGAGAAAGAATGAAGACTTTCTTCTTTTTTTTTTCCTAAAATGAGATTGGGGGGGTAAGTAGGAGCCAGGTGGTCGTGAGCTTTGTAATAATTGTTGTTTTTTAAAATTTATTTTATTGAAGTATAGTTGATTTACAATGCTGTCTTAATTTCCACTGTACTGCAAAGTGATTCAGTTATACACATGTAGACATTCTTTTTCATATTCTTTTCCATTACGGTTTATCACAGAATATTGAATATAGTTCCCTGTGCTGTACAGTAGGAACTTATTGTTTACCCATTCTGTATACAATAGTTTGCATGTAATAATTGTTAATTGTTATAAAACACTGCACCTCTAGTAGCCATCCAAGTGGAGATGTTGGGAAGGCAGCCAGATATATGAGCCTAGGATCTGGGAGAGAGGTCTGAACTAGAGAGACATAAATTTGGAGTTATCAGTATATATGGATATTTAATCAGGGGACTAGTTGAGATGACTAAGAGAGTGAGCACAGAGAGGAGAGGCCCAGAGTCGGGGGACTCCAAAGTTAAGGGTTCATAGAAGAGGGGAAGACCCAGGTTCATTTCATCCCCCCAACTACCCTAAAATGAATCATTGCTATGACCCCCTTTTTACAGATGAGAAAACTGCAGGGAGTGCTTAAGTAACTTACTGAAGGTCAAGCAAGCAGGTGAGTGGCAGAGATGGAATTCAAGCACACAGGGAGGTCTAAGCAGTGCTCCTCGAAATGCCACCTCCTGCCTCTCTCAGAAGCCCGAAAGCCCACTAAAAGATGTTAAGCGGGAGAGTGAAATGCCTCCAGACTGACATTTCAGAAAGACCATGTGTATGGGATGGATTAGGGAAGGCCGAGCTTGGGGGCAGGGAGAGCATTTAGAATACTGCAGTAATCCACATGAGAGATGCTTGTGACTGCAGCCAGGATGGGGGACTGGAAAGAAGTGGACACATTCCAATGATAGGTAGAAGGATAGAGATCAGGGACTAATTGAAAGTGAGTGGTGAGAGAGACTAGGAATCAAAGTTGATTCATACGTTTCTGATTTGGGCAACCATGTGGATGGAAGTGTCATATGTTGAGATGGGGATCCCAGGAAAAGAGGCATGTTGAGGGCAAGGAGAGGTGGCATGAATTCATCATAGCAATGCCCAGGGTCACTAACAAGTCGACACGCAAATATTTGTTGAGTTGAACCAAACAACATAGAACTTGGGAGCTCGAATAGTACATTCCCATGGTTTTAAGAGACACCACAGGAAATCATGGACAAACGGTGAGTCTATTTCAGGCATGAAAATCTCCAGGGGGAAATTCCCTGGTGGTTCAGTGGTTGGGACTCTGTGCTTTCAGTGCCGAGGGTTTCGGTTTGGTCCCTAGTCGGGGAGTTAGGATCCTGTAAGCCACCGTGTGGTATGACCAAAAAAAAAAAGGAAGGAAGGAAAGGAGGGAGGGAGGGAGGAAGGAACAAAGGAAGGAAAGAAAAAGAAAGAAAGAAAGGAGGAAAGAAAGAAAGGAAGAAAGGCAAAGAAAGAAACAAAGAAAGAAAGAAAATCTCCAGGAAAAGATTTTCTAAAGCTGCCACTGATAAACATCCTAATATTTAACAGCTCTCGTTGCTGCGAAGTTTTCTACCATAAAAAGCCAATCCCAACCCTCCTACACTGTTGGTGGGAATGTAATTTGCACAACCATTATGGTGAATAGTACAGAGGTTCCTTAAAAAACTAAATATAGTGCTTCCCTGGTGGCGCAGTGGTTGAGAATCTGCCTGCCAATGCGGGGGACACAGGTTCGAGCCCTGGTCCAGGAATATCCCACATGCCGTGGAGCAACTAAGCCTGTGCACCACAACTACTAAGCCTGCGCTCTACAGCCCGCGAGCCACAGCTACTGAAGCCTGCGCGCCTAGAGCCCGTGCTCCGCAGCAAGAGAAGCCACCACAATGAGAAGGCCACGCACCACAATGAAGAGTAGCCCCTGCACACGGCAACTAGAGAAAGCCCGTGCACAGCAACAAAGACCCAACACAGACAAAAATAAATAAATAAAATAAATTTAAAAAACAAAGAAACTAAATATAGAACTACCATATAATCCAGCAATTCCACTCCTGGGCATATACCCAGAGAAAACCATAATTCAAAAAGCCACGTGCACCCCAGTGTTCATTGCAGCACTATTTACAATAGCCAGGACATGGAAACAACCTAAATGTCCATCGACAGAGGAATGGATAAAGAAGATGTGCTGCATATACAATGGAATATTACTCAGCCATAAAAAAGAATGAAATAATGCCATCTGCAGCAACATGAATGGACCTGGAGATTATCATATTAAGTGAAGTCAGAGAAAGACAAATACTGTATGATATCACTTATATGTGGAATCTAACAAAAAATGATACCAATGAACTTATTTACAAAACAGAAACACACTTGCAGATCTCAAAATCAAACTTATGGTTACCAAAAGGGAAATGTGAAGGGGAGTGATAAATTAGGAGATTGGGATTAACACATACACATTACTATATATAAAATAGGTAACTAACAGGGACCTATTGATTAGCACAAGGAACTCTACTCAATATTATGTAATAACCTATATGGGAAAAGAACCTGAAAAATAATATATATATATATATATATATATATTCGATTTGGTATATATGTATATGTGTATATATATATATATATATATATA
>NW_020837969.1:32608027-32623066 GCF_003676395.1 Aethalodelphis obliquidens | reverse complement strand
TGTGTATATATATATATATATATATATATATATATATATAGCTGTATCACTTTTCTGTACACCTGAAACTAACACAACATTGTAAATCAGTTATACTCCAATAAAAAAATTTTTTTAACAAAGTTAAAAAAGAAGCCAGTGCCAGCTCTCAGGGGTTCCTGGTAAAGATTAATTAATTAATTTGGGATCTGAGATGAGAGAAGCTTTGCTCACTGAGAAAGACATTTGCAAGGGCTTCTCAGTGGGACCCCAGCACTCATCCCTGGCTTGACATTTCCACCTCCTGTCCACACACGCTACCCTTGCCCTGGTCACCCCCTGAAGAAATGGGATGCCTCCCCTCCATGTCTTTGTTCCCACTGATCCTCTGCTTGGCATGTCTCTCTCATCCTTTTTGTGGAAATTCTCTCCAGCCCTCGAGCCCAGCCATATGTTCTCTCCTCCACGAAGTCTGTCCCCAGCTTGATGCCCCTACACTGGAAGTAGTTCCTCTGTGATCAAATAGCATTTCACAGCTCTGTCAGGTAACCTAGAGCGCTCTTGCCTCTCTGCCATATGTCGTGTACAAATCTGGTCCCCATCACTGAACTGTGAACTCTTTGAGGATCACAGGGTACATAGCTCAATGCTTTATATACATTCATTCACCTATGAAACTAACAGTTATGGAGGGCCTGCTACCACCTGGACACCGAGGGGGCAAAGACAATTGAAGTGTGGTTTCATGGACCTTACAATCAAATGTGGGGAAAAAAACTCTAAAGAAAAGACCAGATTCCGCTAAAAAAAAAATCAAAACAGGTTTCTTTAAGCCTGGCTGTAGAATGAGCCTGTTCCTGTGGAGAGGAGAGCTTGAACTTGACACCCCTGCTCTGGAACAAGAGACCCATTTCTGTCTTAGGGACCTCCCACTGCTGGCTGCTGCCCCCGCCATACTGAGCTTGGGAGGCTCCGTGTCCCCAACTCTTCAACACCAGGGTAGACACGCTAGTTTTTGATTAATTTCCCATAGCAGAGCTGAGACTAGATGGACACAGACAAAGCAAGTCTAAAGATTTGGGGATAATAACAGGGAATGAGCAGAAAGAGTAACATGCAACCAATAATGCAGCTCACAAGATGTGACATCATTGGGGTATCTCGGGATGCACACCTGCTTCCAGGGGGCAGAGGTTCTCTGTCACTCCTCGTACTTGGGAGCCCCAGCAAAGCCCTCCTGTTACTGAGACCCAAACAATGCGTGACAAGAAGACAAGCATCCCTCTCCCCGCAGCCCCAGGAGCCCACTGATTTGCATCTCCTGGGGGAAGGAATCATCGCACCAAATGGCCGCTTCCCTACATAAGTAATCCCAGGAACACCCAACTGTGACGCCCCACTCGCACCTCTGGGGTCCGGGCCTTCTTCTACGGCTTCTTACGAGACCCTCCTCCATTCTCTGCCTACCTGTCTAGATGACCTCATGAGTGTAAGTCCACTTTGAATGATGTACTCATTTTTTTTTAAAATAAATTTATTTTTGGCTGTGTTGGGTCTTCATTGCTGTGCACGGGCTTTCTCTAGTTGCGGCGAGCGGGGGCTACTCTTCGTTGCAGTGTACAGGCTTCTCATTGCGGTGGCTTCTCGTTGCGGAGCACGGGCTCTAGGCGTGCGGGCTCCAATAGTTGCAGCTCACAGGCTCAGTAGTTGTGGCGCACGGGCTTATTTGCTCTGCTGCATGTGGGATCTTCCGGACCAGGGCTCGAACCCGTGTCTCCTGCATTGCCAGGCAGATTCTTTTTTTTCACATCTTTATTGGAGTATAATTGTTTTACAATGGTGTGTTAGTTTCCGCTTTATAACAAAGTGAATCAGCTACACATATACATATATCCCCACATCTCCTCCTCTCTTGTGTCTCCCTCCCACCCTCCCGGCAGGCAGATTCTTAACCACTGAGCCACCAGGGAAGTTCCTGAATGATGTACTGTTGATTTTATGCATCCAATCTCAAACTTTTGACAGAGCTCCAGATGCACATATCCAATTGCCCACTTGACTTCTCCACTTAGGGGCCTGCCTTACAGACATCTTGATAGGGCAAAAAGGAACTCTCGAGTTTCCCTCCCAAATCTGTTCCTTCCTCCAGCCCTACTCCAGCTCCAATTTTCCCCATCTTAGTAAATGACAGCACTATCCATTTAACTACTCAAACCGATACACTAAGTCCCCTACATACGAATGAGTTCTGTTCCGAGAGCATGTTTGCAAGTCCAATTTGTTCGTAAGTCCAACGAAGTTAGCTTAGGTACCCAACTAACACAGTCGGCTATATAGTGCTGTACTGTAATAGGTTTATAATCGTTTTTGCGCAAATAATACATAAAAAACAAATAAACACAAAAAATAAAGAAAACATTTTTAATCTTACAGTACAGTACCTTGAAAAGTACAGTAGTACCAGCTACATCACTGCTGCTTTTTTGCTTGCTTCCAGACATATTGGGCTTGAAATAAAGATACTGTACTACTGTACTCTAGACAGTACTGTACAGTAAAGTAAGCAAAAGCACAACCACTTGTAGAGGATGCACGCATGTGACAAGGTACGCCAGACGCGTGAACTAACTTAAGTGACTGGACATGCGAACACAAGTTTGCATCTTTGAAAGTTCACAACTTGAAGGTTCAGTTGAAGGGGACCTACTGTACCCTTGATCATCCTTAACTCCTCCATTACCCTCATGCCCCAACAGATCCAGAAGCAAGCCATGTGGATTCTATCTCTAAAGTATATCAGGAATCTTTCTTCTCTCAACTCCACCCTAGTCCAGGCCACCATGGCCTGAACGACTCTAAACCACCTCCAGACTGGTCTCCCAGTTCCACACTCACCCCTTGAATCCATTTTTTTTTTTTTTTTACAGCAGCAAAAGTGAGCTCTTCAAGCTCTAAATAGTTACCTGCAGCTCAGATGCCTTCAATGCCTTCCCGCGGCTTTCAATCCAAATGCATTTACCACCTCGCTATAGGCTAAAGGTTTGCGGCCCCTCAAAACCTGTGTGTGAAATCCAGATGCCCAATGAGACAGTGGGAGGCAGGGCCTTTGGGAGGTGGTTAGGACATGAGTGTGCAGCCCTCATGAGTGGATCGCTTAGAAAAGAGACCCCAGAGACCAACCTGTCCCCTTCTGCCACGTGAGGACACAGAGAAAAGACAGCCGTCTTCTGAAACAGGAAGCAGGTCCTCACTAGACACCAGATCTGCTGGCACCTTGATCTTGAACTTCCCAGGCTGCAGAGTGGTGGGAAATAAATGTCTGTTGTTGTGGCTGAGCCGGTGGTATTTTTGTTATAGCAGCAGAAATTGACTAAGGCACATCTCTGTTATCTTATCTCCTCCTGGGTCTCCAGCTGAATCTCTTGCCATTCCTCATCCCCGACACACCCTGCTTTCTAGGCCCTAGACTATGTTGTTTCCTCTGCTTGAAAAGCTCTTCCCCTGGTCTTCTGTAGCTAGCTCCTTTTCTTCCTTGAGGTCTTCCTAGATCGCCTTCTCAGAGTCTTCCATTATCGCCTTATGTAAATCCACCCCCATCTCCCTCTTCCTCTGCTACCCTAGGCTATTCTCTGTCTATTCTTTATAACACCTATCGCAGCCCGTGATGACTGCATTCATTTCTCTGTTGCCTTTTTCTTTGTCAGTCTTCCTCACTAGAGTATGTATCATGCTGTATCCGTCTTGTTTACCCTTATGGCCCTAGTCTAGCACAGTTCCTGGCACCCAAGAAGTCTCGATAAATGTTTGTTGAAGAAATGGAGTGTTCTGAGCACCTCCTATTCACCCTGCCCTTAATAGTATGAGATGGCCAAACACTGGGCAGATGACCCTGACAGCAGTTTATGAGCGACAAAGGCTCACAGCCTGGAGAAAGGGGACATTGCACAGCACGCGGGGCCACATGGGGGCCGCACCCTGGAATAGAGTGAAGCGACAGGGGCAGTGGGATTGAACCTTGTAGTGACAAGAGGGTGGGATGACCCTTGGTTCCTGCAGCGCTACGTGATTGGCTTGCTTGAATAATTTTGAGAACCGACAAGGAGGCAAAATCCAATAATTTGAGGACTGCATGGAGTGCAGTTCCAGCTGTAGGGGAATTCGTCAGGCAGGGAGAATTTCCTGCTGGTGGGGACATATCTGGAGAGGACTTTGGGCCCTGTGATGCTCAAAGACGTCAAGACAGCACTTGAAATTTTAGGTCTTACAACACATGGACCTAGCTTCTGGACAAGAGACATGCACATATGTAGCCAGGGGTAGGGAATACAGGGAGGAGATTGTTTCATTATATGAGTAAGTGAATGAATTATTATTATCCTGTATGCCCTGTGATGGTGTATGTAAGTACTATATGATCAATGAGTAAATGTTCAAAAAAGGATCATTCAGTAAAACTGAATACCTACTTTGTTTTTATCCTAAATGAGAGCCAGTGGAGATTATGTTCAGCTTCATGTAAAAGAAAACCCAAATAACACTAACTTAAATAAGATAGGGATTTATTTTTCTCTCCCATTATGAGAAGTCAAGAAGTAGGAGATCCAGGGCTGGAATGGCAGCTTCACATCAAGCTTCTCTTAGCTTTGCCCCATTCCACCATTTCTAGGGTGGAGCTTTCACCCTCATGCTCACAATATTGTTGCTGTTGCTCCAGTCATCAAGCTATATTCCAGGCAGAAAGAAGGAGAAAAGACAAAGAGCAAATGGGCATGAGTCACTGGAGTCACTCACCTTTAATGAGCTTTTCCTGAAGTCCCACTTGCACTCTATTGCTCAGAAGTAAGCTAAAAGAAGTCCTGGGAATGTTTTGTTTTGTTTTGTTTTGTTTGCTTTTTACTTTGTGTGTGTGTTATTGTTGTTGTTTTTAGGGTTTTTTTGTGGTTTTTAAAAATTGAAGTATAGCTGATTTACAATGTTTCAGGTGTAAAGTGATTCATATATATGTTCATATATATATATATATATATGTTCTTTTTCAGATTCTTTTCCATTATATGTTATTACAAGATATTGAATATAGTTTCCTATATTGCTATAGTGCTATACAGTAGGTCTCATTGTTTACTTATTTGATCTATAGTAGTGTATCTGTTAATCCTAAACTCCTAATTTATCCTTCCCGCCCCCCAACCCCAGTCCCAGGAATGTTTTTACCTGGGTACATTACTAACATTACTAATTCCACCCCCTCTGTTTATAAGGAAGACAGGAGAATGGATATTGGATAGACAACTCACAGCCTGTCGACAGCCAGTGGGAGTGAATAGCAGCTACAATCAATGAACAGACTGGATATTTTAAATAAAGTCTGGAATTGAAGGCCTTAGGCAAGGCAGACTAGAAAACAGGAAAGCTCCACAAGATAGTTTTTATTTAATCTCTGCAAGATTAAGATAAAACCAAAAAACACGTCCATAGTAACAAGAAGGTTCAGTAAGTGACAGCCAGGGAAGGGGTAATGTGGCCAGCTCTGGTCTGAAAGGGTTGTAGGAAAGGCAAATGGTCACAGGGTCATAAATAGCCGCAAACAGATGGTTGATCCTGGGCAGGCTATCTAGATGCACTCCTTGGGTCTCAATGTCCTTACCTGTAAAATGAGAGGATTGGACTAAATTATCTCCGAGATCTTTTCAACTCTAAATTTCTTTTGTGACGGTGGTCTTTTTTTCTTTCTTTTTTAGCAGTGAAATCTTTTAGACAAATGAAAGCTTATGTAGAAAACTAATAAAGCAGAGCTGCTCTGAATGACCAGGGATTGGAACCCTGGAGTTCTGTCCGCTTGGCCTCAGTTTTAATCCCCACGGTGGCCCCTGAACTCCAAAGAGCACATTTCTACATAGTTCCATGCGTAACTTTAATAAAATCAAATGATGTACTTATTGGTATAAATCAGATGACAGATATAACCATGGGAAAATTGCTTTTACTTGTTACTAACAATCTTAAAGACTTTCTAAAACCCATGAAATTAAATAACTAGAGTTTCAAATTGTGACACTTTATTATGACTCTCATTTGAAATCACTGGGGAGATATTCATAAAATCTCACAGGAAACTCGACAGAATTTCCAGCAAAATGTATTCAGCAGTGATGGGGGGAAAAGGAGCTTGGATTATGAACAAAAGTTTTCAGAGTAACATACTTATTATTTTCCAGGTAGTTATTTAGATAAAAATGATTCTCAGAGAAAACAAAACAAAACAAAACAGACCTTTGTTTTGCAAATACTTGTTTCCTGTGTGCCAGGCGCGGCTGCTTCCTGTTTACCAAAAGTAATTGTTGGTAACTGGAAGCAAAGACCAGAAAAATGCACCTCTTGTCAGTCACCTGCTGAACTTCCTTTCCCTTACACTTGTCATAATTTTAACATTCCCGAAGTTTTTCAAATGTCCTTCCAAATCTTCAATGTATTCAAAAAAAAAAAACAACAGTAGAAAGACTTAATGAGATCTGGAACCGTTATCCTCGCATTTCTCCCTCTACAGTGTCTACCCTTTGAGTATCAGATAAAATTTTATGACTACTCTGATTATTTTTTCTACCCACACAGAATCCTAAAGCGTGTTTTTATCTCCATAATAGTTCAATACACCCAGTTTTGCTCTCTCTTTCTTCCTGTCCACACTGGCAATCCACCCGGCTTCTGCATTTTTCTCCTCACAATATCCCGCCTCCTTGATCCTGCTTTTCCTCTCATCATTGTAACCTTTTTTCTTTGCAGATAGGTCTGGAAAACACCATCTGTTCCAATTTTAAGGTCTCTGGGGCAGATTAGAGGTCCGGGAGCAATACTCTTCCAACTCGAAATCCCAGACGCACTGTCAGCCAAAGATTTTTTTTTTCTCGTTTTTAAACTTAATTTTTATAAAGTTCCTCCAGAGGCAAAATAAAGGAAATCATATTTAGGGATTCATGAAAAGTCATACAAAACTTAAAAAAATGGTTTAATAATCCACTTAAGTTAGAATTCTGATCACAATACAGGTCATATTGTTACCGCGTGGCCTCTTCTTTGGCCAGAAGGCGTCCAGCAGTTTGAGGTCCGACAGTTAACCAACTAGCCCTTAGTGCCACGAACAGACTCAACTCCCAACCTTGGCGCCGAGAGCATCCGCGCAGCCGGGCGGGATCCGGTAATGAGCTCTCGGCTACGGAAGGTGGTGCTGTTGGGTCTGAGGGGAGCCGGGCTAGCGCCGGGACCCCGGGACCAGAGTTGGAAAAAGCACCCGAGATGCCTAAAGTGAGTTGCCTCAGTTTGGACACCACTCGAGAGTGGGACTTCTGGGGACTCAGAGAGTTCGAGATAAAGGCAGGAATGCTCTGGGAAGAGCCAATCCGAGAGGAAATTTAGACCCAAGCTATGGGCGGGGACCGGGGGCACCTTCTGGGGCCGGGGCGCGGGGAGCGGGGTCGACGGAGAGAAAGGGGGGGCGATGGAAACCAAATGGCTTTCATCCCCTGGAGACAAAGAGGTGCCTTCTTTGGACAACAGCTGCCAGTGCCACACACACCATACGGCGGGGAGCGGGGGAGGGGCGCCGGGGAGCGTCGGGGGCCGGGACAGCTCCGACTTCCCACAATGGTGGTTGTCATGGTGACGGGCCATCCATCTAAGGGGAGGCTGAAAGGACCCATTGTTCCGGAGGCGGGCTGCCCGGGCTGCGCCTGTTTCTGGGAGACACCTTTAAACACCTCGGGAGGGCTGGGGACCGTGGCTGCGGCGTCCGCGGGAGTCTCAGGCCGGGACTGCAGACCGCGGGTCGCGACGCAGCCGGGACTCGGCTCGAGCCCGCACTGACCCCTCCCACGCGGGCGTGCGGCGATCAGCGGGGGACACGTGTGCGCGCGCGCGCGCACACACACACACACACACACACACACACACACACGGAGATGGGGTTGGTAACACAGCCGGCACGGGCACACACACACACACAGATGGGGTTGGTAACACAGCTGGCACACGCGCGCACGCGCACACACACGGGGTTGTTAACACAGTCGGCGCGCGCGCGCGCACACACACACACACACACGGAGAGGTTGGTAACACAGCCGGCGTGGCCGCGCGCACACACACACACGTTTGGTAATACAACTGGCACGCGCCCACACATGTGGGGTTGCTAACACAGCCGGCGCGCGCGCGCTCACACACACACACACAGAGGGGTTGGTAACACAGCCGGCACACACACACACACACACACACACACAGATGGGGTGGGTAACACAGCCGGCGCGCGTGCACGCACATCCCGGGGCGTGGGCCGGCAGGTGCACGGGAGGCTAGTGGAGAAGGCCTGGGAACCCCACCAGTACTAGCTGAGGTCTGGGGCCAGGGGCCTCGGGAAAGCCCCACAGAATCACTTCGCAATCATGCTGGAAGAAAAAGGAGAACAAAATCACGGTGTAAAGAAGGTTAAAAGTTCCAAGGAAGCATGGCACGTTTCCTTATTAACAGCAAACAATTGGAGACAACCTAAAAGTCCGTCCCTGGGGGCTGGTTAAATAGTGTGGGACACATCCCTCTGATGAAATATTAAGCGGCCATTTAAAAATCAAAGGGCAGCTCCATATGCAGAGCTTATGGGAGTGTCCCGTATGTTTCAAATAATAAAGCAAGTGCAGAACAGCGTGTTACGTGTACCTGTGTGTACACATACACTCCTGTGCACCTGCACGTGTTTGCATCTCTCGCTCACACTTTTTTTTTTTTTGGCTGAATTGGATCTTCCTTGCTGCGCGTGGGCTTTCCATAGTTGCCCCGAGCAGGAGCTACTCTTTGTTGCAGTTCTTGGGCTTCTCGTTGCTGTGGCTTCTCATTGCGCAGCACGGTCTCTAGGCGCTCTGGCTTCAGTAGTTGCAGCACACGGGCTCAGTAGTTGTGGCTCGCGGGTTCTAGAGTGCAGGCTCAGTAGTTGTAGCGCACACGCTCAGTTGCTCCGCGGCCTGTGGGATCTTTCCGGACCAGGGCTCGAACCCGTGTCCCCTGCATTGGCAGGCAGATTCTTAACCACTGCGCCACCAGGGAAATCCTGCATCTTCTTAGGAGAGCACTGTGGAATCAGAGCATGTAGTGGGGAAATGAAAACTTCCTTCTCACAATATAGTCTTTGGTACCTTTTGGATTTTGTCCTATGCACCATGTATTATCCAAAAAAAGAAAAAACGTTTATAAATCACTTTAAAATTGCATTTGAACACTAATGAGATTTGGAGCTCTCCATAAGGTGCCTGAGCTCTTTTTAAAAACGTTTTAATAAATATTAATTTAAACAGTATACATGGATAACAAGTACCATTAACTCACAGATTGGGAAGGTAGTCAGAGCGCCAAAGCATCTAAGTACACACCTCGGGGCGCTCACTGTATAATTGATCTGTTACATCAAATTAATCACAGGGCTTCCCAATTAAACAAATATGACATTACATTAGGGTGCTTTTCCTAATTACAAAATGGTATATAGTCACTGAAATGGACTATTGAATCCCAATGACATGGATGATTTTTCCACATGGATACAAATAAAAATTGTTACTTATTAATGACTTACCAAATAATGAGTTAACATCTATTGAGCACTTACTGAACATGGTGTTGAGGGTTTGATATGCATTATTTCTTTTAATCTTTCAAACAAACCATTTGCCTATTATACAAGTGAAGAAACATGGAGAAGTGTTCTTCCATTTACCTAATATCATACAGCTAAGAAAGCTGCAGAGGCTGGATTTGAATTCACATCTGACTGACTCTAAAATCTATGTTCTTAACCTTTACACGTCACTTTTCAAATTATGGTGAAAATATAGGCTCAGTATGAATCTCTAATCCTGAGGCTTCACAGATTTTTTAAATTGAAATATGTTGCTTCACGACGTTGTTACTTTCAGTTATACATATATATTCAATCATACATATATATATATTTCTTTTTCAAGTTCTTTTCCCTTATAGGTTATTACAAAATATTGAGTATAGTTCTCTGTGCTATACAGTAGGTACCTGTTGGATGTGGCTTCCCAAATTGAATCAAAAGTTTCTAACTATTAAGAATTAGACTATATTTGAGGAAACATCCATTGTAAACAGTATAGTGGACCTATGAAATTTTAACTCATGCTGTAGTTTGGTTGTGCAGAGTAAATATGAGGTCTGTGTTTTGTGAATAACTAATGTAGCCTTTATTTAGATGTCCATAAATCAAGGTGAATTGGAATCAAACATGCTCATTCCTCTACGTATTGTCTGGCTGCTTTTGCACCACCATGGCAGAGTTGCATACTTGTAAGATCAACTGTATGGCCCACAAAGACTAAAATATTTGCTGTTTGAGCCAAGACTTTGGAAACAACCTAAATGTCCATCGACAGATGAATGGATAAAGAAGATGTGCTATGTATCTACAATGGAATACTACTCAGCCATAAAAAAGAATTAAATAATGCCGTTTGCAGTAACATGGATGGACCTAGAGATTATCCTACTTAAGTGAAGTAAATCAGAAAGAGAAAGACAAATACCATATGGTATCACTTATATGTGGAATCTAAAATACGGCACAAATGAACTTATCTATGAAACAGAAACAGACTCACAGACATAGAGAACAGACTTGTGGTTGCCAAGTGGGGTGTGGGGGACAGATTGATTGGGGGTTTGGGATTAGCAGATGCAAACTATTACATAGATAATGGATAAACAACAAGGTCCTACTGTATAGCACAGGGAACTATATTCAATATCCTGTGATGAACCATAATGAAAAATAATAAAAGTATAACTGAATCACTTTGCTGAACAGCAGAAAGTAACACAACATTGTAAATCAGCTATACTTCAATATAATAAAATTTTTTAAAATATTTGCTATTTGGCTCCTACAGAAAATATTTGCTGATCCTTGATCTAGAGTTAAGGTCATGCTCTCAGAAAGGCAAAAGAGGGAGGGACTTTTAAAAAAAATTCTAGCCCCATTCTAAAAGTATTATTTTAATATTCACCCAAGTATTCCACTCGTGTTCAAAGCTGTGCATTCAGGGCTGTCCCCAGGGGCTTTAGCAATGAGAAATATACTTCAGTTCGTACAGGATAAGATCGGTAGATGTACTGACGTAGGTTTTCCTCAGCCACGATGCTATTTTTCTTCTGTGAGAAGCAGCTCACTGATAAGCGCCCATCTTTTTGCTTTGGCAGCTGTTCTTAACCGAAGAACTTCCAGAGGAAGAAAGAAGCCAAAGATACATGATGATTTGCCAAAATGCAGCAATTACCATGATTGAAATATATAGCTTGTGACATCACATACGGTAGTTGGAACCCACTGAGGGAGATGATTGGCACTGTTTTCCTTCGATTTCAAAGAATTGTGTTCCCTTTTCTCTTTAAAAGCTTTTGTGGCTCTGGAAACCCTGGAGAAGGTTGTGTGAATTTGTAAAAATTAGTACATTGGGGAGACCAGTGTGCCATCTGCAGGGACAGTTACCACTAATCTCAGGGTAAAACTTCTAGGAAAACCAATGTTGGGGGATTTTTATCCCTGTTACCCCTCCTCTTCATTGCTATCTGTGTCACCTTCTAGCCCAGAGCAATGGCTGTTGCTCCCTTGTTGCGCAACCAGAAAGTCCTAGGTTATGCCCACGGACAACACCTCCTCATAAGAGCCAAAATCTGTAGGTGTCTTAGGCAGCAAGCCAGATGACTTTTTGAGGTTGAAGTTTTGTTTCTTTCTTTCTTTTTTTTTTGCGGTATGCGGGCCTCTCACTGTTGTGGCCTCTCCCGTTGCGGAGCACAGGCTCCGGACGCGCAGGCTCAGCGGCCATGGCTCACGGGCCCAGCCGCTCCGCGGCATGTGGGATCTTCCCGGACCGGGGCACGAACCCGTGTTCCCTGCATTGGCAGGCGGACTCTCAACCATTGCGCCACCAGGGAAGCCCTGAAGTTTTGTTTCTTTAAGCTGGGGAGAACTCTCTGGAAGCTCCTCCACCCAGCTAACAGCTGACCTGTGTTGGCTTGTTTAAAGCATTCATGAAATTGGCCACAGTACAGAGCTCTTATGAAACACTGGCTTTACCAGTAGGCACAGAATACTTTCTGTGTAATTATGGTAGAGCTGTCACTCCATCCAACATCACTCAGTGGCTTAGGCAAATATGAACGCAAGCCAGTAAAAATTAAATTCTGACTGTAACCTAATTTGTGGGTATATGGGTGTTCATTGTTCAATTCTTTCCAATATTCTGTATGTTTGAAATTTTTTCTGATCAGATGTTGGGGGAAAATTAGATTCTTATCTGAAAGCTCCATTTTCTCCAAGTTTCTGAGGAACGAAACAAGACTGATATTTGATAAAACATTAGAACTTTTCATTTAAAAACATATCCCTCCGCTGTAAGAACAAAACAAAACAAAACAAAACACCTCCATTAAGATCATAAGGATACTATGCACTATGAATAATAGAAACACAGATAGGGATCGACGAATGGATAAAGAAGATGTGATGTGAGATAGATATATACATATATATATGCACAATGGAATATTACTCAGCCATAAAAAGAATGAAATAATGCCATTTGCAGCAACATGGATGGATTCAGAGATTATCATACTAAGTGAAGTAGGTCAGAGAAAGACAAATACCATATGTATCACTTATATGTGGAATCTAAAATATGACACAAATGAACTTATCTACGAAACAGAAACAGACTTACAGATATAAAGAACAGATTTGTGGTTGCCAAGGGGGAGGGGGGTCCGGGAGGGATGGATTGGGAGGCTGGGGTTAGCAGATGCAAACTATTACATAGAGAATGCATAAACAACAAGGTCCTACTCTATAGCACAGGGAACTATATTCAATATCCTGTGATAAAGCATAATGGAAAAGAATATGAAAACCTATATATATATATGAATCATTTTGCTGTACAGCAGAAATTAACAAAACATTGTAAATCAACTATACTTCAATAAAATAAAATTTAAAAAAATCAGAGGGTAGGGTTCAGAGGCTAAAATAATTTCAGTGGTCTGTTCCCAAGCTTGAAAACATTTTCAGGAAAATATCTGGACATTTTCTAATAAAATAATTCCCAGTACTATTCTTAAATTATCAAGGAATGGTAATAACACTGACTGTGTATGTGAGTGAAATGCTCTTTTTTCCCGCCATATTCAATTTTAAGTTGTCGTTACTTGTTTCAGACTCCCAGATTGCCCTCTTAGTAGGTTTTCATCTATCAGAAGTTCTGAAAGGGCCACAACTTAATGCAGATGTCAAAGTCTTCTCTTTTCTCTTCTCTCATCTCTAGCATAAGCATCCATGGGCATTTCTTCCCACAGCTGTCAAACTACCCACTAACTTCTATTCAATCCATCTCTTAGTCCTTTCAGCACACATACAGTTAAATAGGAAAGAATACGAAGGGACTAATGAACATTTGCATTTAGTCAGTTAGGCAATGAATTTTCTCAGCTTATTGTCTAATATTTTTTCATGTTACTATACTAATATAGCACCCTAATGCCAATCCCCAACTCTATAAGAAGTCTCTCGGGCTTCCCTGGTGGCGCAGTGGTTGAGAATCTGCCTGCCAATGCAGGGGACACGGGTTCGAGCCCTGGTCTGGGAAGATCCCACATGCCACGGAGCAACTAGGCCCGTGAGCCACAACTACTGAGCCTGCGCGTCTGGAGCCTGTGCTCCGCAACAAGAGAGTCCGCGATAGTGAGAGGCCCGCGCACCGTGATGTAGAGTGGCCCCCGCTCGCCGCAACTAGAGAAAGCCCTCGCACAGAAACGAAGACCCAACACAACCAAAATTTAAATAAATAAATACAATTTAAAACAAACAAACAAAAAAACAGACAATGCTATACACTCTTAAACTTTGCTTGCCAAACTATAGCTTAAAAAAAATAGAAGTCTCTTGATTAAGTATGTAAGGAGGTAAGTATTTATCTTACTAAATTAGAAAAAAGGGAAAAATTATGAAAAGAAAATGAATATACAGTAATAATTGAAATTAATTACATTGAAAACTGATCAAGGAAAAAAAGAAAGTAAAAATGGAAAAGAATAAGAAAGATGTAACCATGGGTATAAAAGAGAGTTTTTAAAAAGTTTTCTTCATGGAATTATGAACTATGTGGCATCAAACTGGATGATCTAGATGAAATGTATAATTTCCAGGTAGAATTTAAATGACAAAGATGACCCAAGAAAAATAGAAAATATGAATGGTCTCTTATCATAGAAGAAATTGGAAAGGTAATTAAGTATCTTCCATTAGAAGAAGAGGAAAACAAAAACTATTATTAGTAACTTCAGAGAGGTAAAAGGGATGCACGGAATGAGAACAGAACAATATGAAAAAGCATCAATAGAGAACAAAGACCAAGAAAGAACTCAGAAATTTTAAGTATGGCCACCTTAACTTGAAAGTTCAATAAAATGTCTGGGAGGGTAAGTCTAGAAATCTCCCAGAAAGTATAGGGAAAAAATGTAGAGAAAATACTAAAATATTAGTAGACCAATGCAGGAAGTCTAATATCTTTTTTTTTTTTTTTTTTTTGGTTGCACTGGGTCTTAGTTGTGGCGTGTGAACTCTTAGTTGCAGCATGCATGTGGGATCTGGTTCCCTGACCAGGGATCGAACCTGGGCCCCCTGCATTGGGAGTGCAGAGTCTTAACCACTGCACCACCAGGGAAGTCTAATATCTTACTAGCCGGAATGCTATAGAGAATGGAGAAAATGGAGAGAAGGAAAAAATTTTAATCTAGTAAATTTCCCAGTACTGAAGGGCCTGAGGATCTAAACTGAAAGGACTCACTGAGTACCCAAGTCAAAGAATGAAAACCAACTTACAGTAAGAAAAGAAAATATCTAAACCCTATATGGACTCAAAGAGAGAGAGAGAGAGAAGAAAGAAAGAAAGAAAGAAAGAAAGAAAGAAAGAAAGAAAGAAAGAAAGAAAGAAAGAA
>NW_020837969.1:32556138-32608017 GCF_003676395.1 Aethalodelphis obliquidens | reverse complement strand
GAAAGAAAGAAAGAAAGAAAGAAAGAAAGAAAGAAAGAAAGAAAGAAGAAGGAAGGAGGGGGGAGGGGAGAGGGAGGGAGGGGAGGGAGTAGGAAGGGAGGAAGGAAGGAAAGAAGGAAGAAAGTAAGAAAGAAGATGGAGGAGGAAGAAGAGGAGGATTGACAGGTTACCTGGTGCATTTGACAGGTGGGAAATAATGGAGAGGGGCTGTATAGTTCTATTGGAGAGTGAAAGAAGAATGATTTGGGTACATAGAAACCTGAGGAAGCCAACAAACAAGAAGTAAGTGTTAATTTCAGGAAAAACAAAGTTGTACAAGAAAGAAAATATCACCACAGTATATTACTCGGCTTATCAGTGATGAGTTGATATCTAGAATATATAAAGAACTTCTACAACTCAATAGCAACAAAACAACCTTAATAAAAAATGGACAAAAGACTTGAATGGACAATTTCTCCAAAGATGGAATACAAATGGCCAAGAAGGAGCTTCCCTGGTGGCACAGTGGTTAAGAATCCACCTGCCAAGGCAGGGCACACGGGTTTGAGCCCTGGTCCGGGAAGATCCCACGTGCTGCGGAGCAACTAAGCCCATGCGCCACAACTACTGAGCCTGTGCTCTAGAGCCCACAAGCCACAACTACTGAGCCCACGCACCACATCTACTGAAGCCCGCATGCTCTAGAGCCCATGCTCCACAAGAGAAGCCTGCGCACCGCAACGAAGACAACACAGCCAAAAAAAAAAAAAAAAAAAAACCCAAATGGCCGGGAAGCATATGAAAGATGCTCAACATCACTAATCATAGGGTAAATGCAAATCAAAATCACAATGAGATATCACCTCACGCTCATTAAGACAGCTATTATAAATAACAAGTGCTGTTAAGGCTGTGGAGAAATTGGAATCCTTTTTTTGCATAACTGGTGGGAATATAAAATGATGTGGCCACTGTGGAAAAAAGTATGGCGGTTCCTCAAAAAATTAAATATAGAAATACCTTATGATTCAGCAATCCCACTTCTCAGAATATATTTAAAAGAATTGAAGTCAAGGACTTGAAGAAGTATTTGCACACCCATGCTCATAGCAGCACTTTTCACACAACAGCCAAAAGGTGGAAACAACCTAAGTGTCCATCAATGGATGAATGGATGAACAAAACGTGGTCCCTATACATAATGGACAATTATTCAGCCTTAAAAAGGAAGGAAATTGACATATGCAACAATATGGATGAACCTGCAGGACATTATTCTAAGTGAAATAAGCCATTCACAAGAAGACAAACTATTATATGATTCCATTTATGCCAGGCATCTAGCGGAGTCAAATTCATAGAGGCAGAAAATAGAATGGCAGTTGCCAGAGGCTGGGGGCGGGACGAAATGGGGAGTTGTTGTTAGTTAATGGGCATAAAGTTTCAGTTTTGCAAGAGGACAAAGTTCTGGAGATTGATTGCACAGCAATGTGAATATACTTGACAGTACTGAACTGTACACTTAAAAATGGTTAAGAGGGCACATTCTATGTGTATTTTGTTACAATTAAAAATTTTTAATTACTTCAAAATAGATCAAAGATCTTAATGTAAGAGCTAAAACTGTCACCCTTAGAAGGAAACAGGTATAAATCTGCATGACCTGGAATCAGCAATAGTTTCTTAGGTATGACACCAAAAGTACAAAGAACTGAAGCAAAAATAGATATTGGACTTCATCCAGGTTCAAAAGACACGATCAAGAAAGTTAAAAGGTAACTGAAAACATGGGAGAAAATATATGCAAATCATACATCAGATGAGGCTCTAGTATCTAGAATATAAAGAACACTTACAATTCAACAAGTAAAATACAAACACCCAACTTTAAAATGTGCAAAGGATTTGTATAGACAGTTCTCCAAAGAAAACGCACAAATGGCCAAGAAGCACATGAGAAGATGCTTAAGCTTATTAGTCAACAGGAAAACGCCAATCAAAAGCACAATGAGATATCATTTCATAGCCACTAAGAAGACTCTAATAAAAAAACAAAAAATAGCAAGTGTTGGTGAGGATGCGGAGAAATGAGACTCTGCCGCTGTTGCTGGTGGGAATGTAACATGGTACGTCTGCTTCGGAAAACGGGGTGGTGGTGCCTCACTAGGTAAAACATAGAGTTATCATGTGACGCAGCAATTCCACTCTTGCGTGTTCACCCAAGAGAACTGAAAACATATGTTCACACAAAAGCTGGTAAACGAATTTTAATAGCAGCATTATTCATAAAAACCAAAAAGTGTAGACAACCCAAATATCCACCAACTGATGAAGAGATAAATTGGTGTACCCACACGATGGCATGAGAAGGCAAGTACTGATACACGCTACAACAGGGTGAACCTTGAAAGCACTATGCTAAGTGAGAGAAGCCAGTGACCAGAGATCACATACTATATGATTCCATTTATGTGAACTGTCCAGAAGAGGTAAATTCTAGGGACAGGGCTTCCCTGGTGGCGCAGTGGTTAAGAATCCGCCTGCCAATGCAGGGGACATGGGTTCGAGCCCTCGTCCGGGAAGATCCCACATGCCGCAGAGCAACTAAGCCCGCGTGCCACAACTACTGAGCCTATGCGCCAGAACTACTGAACCCATGTGCCACAACTACTGAGGCATGTGTCTAGAGCCTGTGCTCCGCAACAAGAGAAGCCACCGCATGAGAGGCCCGCACACCGCAACAAAGAGTAGCCCCTGCTCGCCGCAACTAGAGAAAACCTGCGTGCAGCAACGAAGACTCGATGCACCTAAAAGTAAATAAAATAAAATAAATTTATTAAAAAAAAATTCTAGGGACAGAGAGTAGATTCGCCTGGAGTAGGAGCAAGGCCGAGTGGAAATGAGAAGGGACAGGTGATACGGAGTTTCTCTGGGGGGGAGGTGAAAAAAATCTAAAATTAGATTGTGGTGATGCTCACACAACTTTGTGAATATACTGAAAACCATTGAACCACATACTTTATTTATTTTTTAAAAATATTTATTTATTTATTTGGCTGCATTAGGTCTTAGCAGTCGTGCGTGGGTTTCTCTCTAGTTGTGGTGCGCTGGCTCCAGAGCGCACGGGCTTAGCTGCCCCGAGGCGTGTGAGACCTCAGTTCCCCGATCAGGGATCGAACCCGCATCCCCTGCACTGGAAGGCGGATGCTCAACCACTGGACCACCAGGGAAGCCCCAGAACCATATACTTTAAACGAGCAGGTTTAATGATACGTGAGGTCTGTCTCAATAAAGCTCCAAAAAAGAATGCCAGTAAAAGGGGGGAACCATTATCTCCTCCCCATTGCTGCCTCTTCTCATTGTTACTGGACCGCTTGCATTCTTTTCATCTTCCAAGTTCTTGGGCTGCTTTATAAACGTTCTGTTTTCTCTAATACAGAGAGAGTGTCTTTCTACTCGGTCCCTCCTTCCTCCACGTGTGAGGACTGGATGCTTGGTTTTTCGTCCTCTCTTTTATCACCTGGGAGTGGCAGGAAGTCAGGGAGCTGAAAGCAGGGATTCCAGGTAAAAACCTACTGCGATAATGAAGGTGAGAATTGACCAGGGTAGCCTCGGTAGAGAGAGTGGAAGTAGTTGGACTCTCTATATGATTGAAGGTAGGACCAAGAAGATTTGCCAGAAGACTGGGTGTGAAGTGTGAGAGAGAAGAGTCAGGAATGACTTTAATGGATAAACAAGGTCCTACTGTAGAGCACAGAGAACTATATTCAATATCCTGGGAGAAACCATAATTGAAAATAATTTTTTGAAAAAAGAACGTAGGGGCTTCCCTGGTGGTGCAGTGGTTAAGAATCCTCCTGCCAATGCAGGGCACACGGGTTCGAGCCCTGGTCCGGGAAGATCCCACATGCTGCAGAGCGGCTGGGCCTGTGAGCCACAACTACCGAGCCTGCGCTCTAGAGCCCGCGAGCCACAGCTACTGAGCCTGCGTGCCACAACTACTGAAGCCTGTGCACCTAGAACCTGTGCTCGCAACAAGAGAAGCCACTGCAATAAGAAGCCCGGGCACCGCAAGGAAGAGTAGCCCCCACTCGCCGCAACTAGAACTAGAGAAAGCCCATGCGCAGCAATGTAGACCAAATGCCACCAAAAATAAATAAATAAATAAACTAAAAAAAAGAAGAATGTATATATATGTATAACTGAATCACTTTGCTGTACAGCAGAAATTAACACAACATTGTAAAACAACTATACTTCAGTTTTTAGAAAGCTTAATTTAAAAAAAGAATATAAAGAAAGAAAGAAAAAAGAATGACTTTAAAGTTATTGGCCTGAGTGCCTGGGAAGAAAGAGACTGTAACTCTTTACTGAAATGAACAAGAGTACAAGGGGAGCAGGTCTGAGCTGAAACATCAGAAGGTCAGCTTGGGACAGGTTAAGTTTGAGATGTTTCCAAGTGGAGCTGTTGAGTAGTGTGGTATAATAAAGAATCTACCTCACCTTTGTCCCAGGTTTCTGGCACAGAGCTTAGAAAATGCTGAGCATTTCCTGAGTGGTAGGAGTGTCTTGCTATGCTAACGAGGTGGGGCTTCCCTGGTGGCGCAGTGGTTGACAGTCTGCCTGCCAATGCAGGGGAGGCAGGTTCGAGCCCTGGTCTGGGAGGATCCCACATGCCGCGGAGCAACTGGGCCCGTGAGCCACGACTACTGAGCCTGCGCGTCTGGAGCCTGTGCTCTGCAACAAAAGAGGCTGCGATAGTGAGAGGCCCGCGCACCGCGATGAAGAGTGGCCCCACTCGTTGCAACCAGAGAAAGCCCTCGCACAGAAACGAAGACCCAACACAGCCAAAAATAAATAAATAAATTTATAAAAAAAAAAAGAATCCACCTGTCAATACAGGGGACATGGGTTCGAGCCCTGGTCCAGGAAGATCCCACATGCCACGGAGCAACTAAGCCCATGCGCCACAACTACTGAACCTGTGCTCTAGAGCCCGTGAGCCACAACTACTGAGCCTGCATGCCACAACTGCTGAAGCCTGCACGCCTAGAGCCTGTGCTCCGCAACAACAGAAGCCACTGCAATGAGAAGCCTGCACACTGCAACGAAGAGCAGCCCTCGCTTGCCGCAACTAGAGAAAGCCCACACGCAGCAACAAAGACCCAACGCAGCCAAAAATAAATAAATAAATAAAATAAGGTATGCTGATGAGGTGACTCATGGTGGCCCATAGATGGCCTCAGGATGGGGGCTGGTCACCAGAAAGACTGACCACGTGATTAGAGGGTTGGAACTTTGGGCCAGCCTGACCTCAGGGGAAGGGAGGGTGGCTGGAGATTGAGTGGAGTAACTTGGGCAATGAGAGCTAATCCAGCATGCCTATGAAATGAAACCCAATGAAAACTCTGGACACGGAGGCTTGGAGGAGTCTCCTGGTTGATGGGCACATGATGTGTCAGGAGGGTTATGCACCCTGATTCCATGAGGAGAGGGTACAGAAGCTCTGCACTCCCCACAAGGTCCCAGCTCTGTGTACCCTTTAGAATAAAACTAATTGTAAGCATAGCACTTTCAGTGTGTTCTGTGAGTCCTTCTAAAGGAATTACTGAATCTGAGTGCGTCCTGGGAATCCCCGTATTTGTAGCCAGTCAGGCTGAAGTGTGGTGGCCTGGGGACAGCGGTGAGCATCCTCAGAATTGAGTTGTATTGCAGTGCACCCAGTTGGTGTCAGACTAAGGGGCGTGGAAATGGAGTAAGTAGGTAGTTTGATATTCCACTTGGGAGATTCAGGGAAAAAGTCAGGGCTGGAGGGAGAACACTGTGAGCTTTGAGCATACAGATAGTGTTTATAAAGGCCCAAGAGTGGATGAAGTTATCTAGGGAGTGGGTGTGAGTAGAAAAGAGAAGACATCCAAAGCCATGCCAACATTAGAAGTGAGGGAGATGGGGAGGGAGCAGAAAAGGAGGCTGAGAATTGGTCAGAGAGGAAAGCCAGGTGAGGGTGGTCCCAAAGGAAAGAAAGTGTATCTAACATTGCTGACAAGTAAGATTGAGACAGAGAAATTTTCATTAGATTCAGCAATGTGGAGGCTTTGGGAGAACAAGGTCAGAGAAGTTTCAATGGAGTGATGGGTTTTGAGAAAGAATGGGAGGTGAGAAATGAGAGCAACTCGTTCAAACAATTTTGTTCTATCATTTGCAAAGCAGAAATAGAGACACAGACGTAGAGAACAAATGTTATGGATACCAAGGGGGGAAGGCGGGGCAGGATGAATTGGGAGATTGGGATTGACATATATACACTACTGTGTATAAAAGAGATAACTAGTGAGAACCTACTGTATAGCACAGGGAACTCTACTTAGTGCTCTGTGGTGACCTAAATGAGAAGGAAGTCCAAAAAAGAGGGGATATATGTATACATACAGCCGATTCACTTTGCTGTACAGTAGAAACTAACACAACATGGTAAAGCAACTATACTCCAATGAAAATTAATTAAAAACTAAATAAAAGAACAAAAGAATTTTTGTTCTAAAGAGAGGAAGAGAAATGAGGCCAAGGCTGGAAGAGGTAGGAGGGCCAAAGAGGGCATTGGTTTGCTTCTTCAGTGGGAGAAGTAGCAGTAGGTTTATATGCTAATGGAAATGATGCAGTAGAACAAGGAAAACGTACACAGAAGAAGAGCAATCGCTAGATGCGGCAAGCTGGTGGAGTGACAGGTGAGCTGGGACAGGACCTAGTACCCAAATGGAGAGGATCGTCCAGTGTGCAGTTCACCCCTTGTCACAGGAGGAAAGGCACAGAGCACAGACGGAAATAAGTCTGAAGGTTTGGTGTTAGGAGCTACAGAAAGTCTTCCCTAATGGCTGCTGTCCAAGGTTGGATTCTCCAGGAGCAGACACTGAAACAAAGATGTTTATGAGGGATCACCAGCTACAACAGGAGGTGGAGGTGACAGGATTAGGCAGAGAAAGAACGTGAAGTGTGAGGTAGGCACAGCAAAACCCTGGCCAAGCCAGTGGGGAGCTATGGAGGAAGTGTGGCCCACCAGAGCTACCCTGCCCTGAGCTGTCCTCCGGACACCAACTGCCCCAGCCCACTCTACAGCCTGGGCTGTGGTAGGATTCTCCTGGTTCTCCCAGTAAAAGGCTGTCGCACAGGTGGGGTCTTGCTCAATGGGGCTGTGAGTTCCCATGTGTGCTCTGAGACTATGCCTCCTCTAGTCCACTTGGTACTGTCACTGGCCTCCAGAAACCGAGTCCGGGACAGCTAGTCATGTACATATTGTTCAGTATCTCTGCTCTGTGGGAGGAATGAGGGATATGTGGTGTGCAGAGTGGGGCTGTGGCAGCCTATGTGTGGGAAGAGCCAGAGGGAAATTGAGAAGATGAATGGAAGGTAGGCCAGATTGGGTTGTTGAGAACAAGCTCCAGAAGCCATGCTCAGGCCAAGACTAGACCCTCCCCAGTTCTCCACTGAAATGACCTCCTCTGGTGTGAATTTGGCTAACTGTCCAGAGCCATGAACTTCTCGTTTGGTCATCCCGGGGCCCTCTGATATGGGGAATAATGCCTCTGTGCTGCGTATTTTCTGTTTGCCCCCAGAAACACTTTCCACTCCTCTCTGCCCTGATTCCTGCCCTGGGAGGCTGATCTGTATAGTTCAGCCTCCTCCCTCCCTCTTCTGGTTGGGTTCAGTCACTAGGGAGAACCATCGGGAAACCCGAAGTAGGGGGGAGAATGAGGCCAGAGTATTTGTCCCCCTGCTTCCCCACGATGTCACCTTGGGCTGCCTGTGTCACTGGTAAGTGGTATCACAGCACCCTTTCCACACTGGATGGTCAGCCTGACAGGTGGTCAGGTTGGGGGAGGTGGGCAGTGGAGGTTGCAGGTTGCTTTGAAATGTGACCTTGTCTCCTGAGATGGGGAATGACCTGGAGCCTCCACGTCTGTTTGGACAGCTCATGAGCAGTGCCATGGACAGCGGGGGTTCTGAGAACCGCGCGAGAGAGGAAGCAAGCGCACCTTCAGCCCAGCAAGCAGAGCCTCGGCCCAGGAGCTGTGGGAGCTAGCAGGCAGACGGGCGTGGGTGCCCAGCCACTGCCAGCCTCCACCAGGCTCCTTTGCCCTCTTTGGGGCCTAAGCAGCTTCATCACGCAGGGCGCCATTAGGCATTTTTGGAACTCTGTGCCTTGATGTTTGGCTCTTCCTCAAGGATTTGGCTTAGACCCACCTCACTGGTTTAATTTTTGATGTACCAGTTCAAGTAAGAAACCCTGCCCAGGGGGCTTCCCTGGGGGTCCAGTGGGTAAGACTCCGCATTCCCAATGCAGAGGGCCCGGGTTCGATCCCCGGTCAGGGAACTAGATCCCACACGCATGCCGCAACTAAGAGTTCGCATGCCACAGCTAAGGAGCCTGCCTGCAGGCACCTACGGAGCCTGCCTGCTGCAACTAAGACCCAGTGCAACTAAATAAATAAATAAATATTTTAAAAAAAGAGAGAAAAAGAAACCCTGCCCAGTTCAGCAATCCTAAGCACAACCGTGCTAACGTCCACCATGCTGGCTCTACTACGGAGAGTGGGCTGCCCACCTCTTGGCTGGCTCTTCTGGGACAGGTCCAGAACTTCTGGCTGTTACAGCCACCTTGTGAAGAAGAGAGGGCTCTTTATGGCTCTAAGGTAGTTCCTTCCTTCCATATGTCCTCGAACTGTCCTGCTAAACATGCATCCTTGCAGAGCTGTGAAGGGTACGGTTCTCCCATTCTGTCTCCCACTTGCTCCCTCAAATTCTCAATTTCCCCTCCCAAGGTAGCTGTGAAGTGAAGGGTGCCAGGGTCTGTGGGCCAGGAGTTCATGGGCCATCTGACCCTCTAGGAGCCAGAGGCCGAGGCTCACTTGGCCTGTACCTGGGGGCTGTCGGCAGGAAAATGGCCTGGGCCGAGCAGAAGGTCCTCTCCGCTGTTGGTCAGACTGGCTGGGCCAGAAGGTGATAAGCAGTAAGGCAAAGACTAGCCGGGACACTGGAGGCTGTGGACACGAACATCCAGAAATGGGCAGGCACAGGGGCTCGGTCACAGAGAAGGCAAAGACGTTATGAAGTGCAGACATGGACAAAAATCAGGCAATTAATACTATGGACACAAGGCTTTTGGCAAAGCAAGGTCTTTTTTTTTTTTTTTTTTTTTGCGGTACGCGAGCCTCTCACTGCTGTGGCCTCTCCCGTCGCGGAGCACAGGCTCCGGATGCGCAGGCCCAGCGGCCATGGCTCACGGGCCCAGCCGCTCCGTGGCATGTGGGATCTTCCCGGACCGGGGCACGAACCCGTGTCCCCTGCATTGGCAGGCGGACTCCCAACCACTGCGCCACCGGGGAAGCCCAGCAAGGTCTTCTTTATATTTAGCTGTCATGTCCCCATCAGGTAGGGAGTAGGTCTTAAAGAGGCAGGCGCCACCAGACCCAGGATTGCCTGTAGGTCCCTAAAAGTGATGATCCCACCTGACCAGCTTAGACTAGAACCAAGAGTTCTAGAACCGTGTCAGTTGCCTTTGGGGCCAAGTTGCAGAGCCCAGGGGGGTCAGATGTGTGGCGTCTGTTGGCTTCCATCAGGAGAGTGAACAAGCAGTCAGGAGGGGAACGTTTGGGAGGGGGTAGGTGGATAACAAGTAAATTGGGACACTGGAGAATTACTTAAGGTGAGGTCCTGAAGTTAGAGGGGTCCCTGGTAGCACACAGGAAGTTAGGAGGATAGAGAGGTGGAACTGATTATCAATAGGGGGCAGAATTTGTAATTCCTGGATAAGACACTATCCTAAGATAAGATATGACAGGGCATAGATGCCTGGTCCTAGCCTCTGCAGGTTTTCTTCCCGAGGCCTTTGGGTGGTCCCAGGGCCAAAAACAGAGCGTTAGAGCAGCAGCCTCTTTCCACATATTCAAATAATATAAAAGTATTTGGGGTAGGGATTAGGAGAATTGTTGGAGAGGGGTCTCCAGGGAGAGAACTAGCATCAAGCAGGGCTTCAGTGATTAGGAACTCTGCAAATAGATCAGTTAAATTCTGCAGGACTCACTTTATACCCTTCACCCCCTCCAGAAAAGGATGAAGAAGAGAGAAAAAAAGAAAGAAAGAAAGAAAGAAAGAAAGAAAGAAAGAAAGAAAGAAAGAAAGAAAGAAAGAAAGAAAGAAAGAAAGAAAAAGAAAGAAAGAAAGAGAAAGAAAGAAAAGAAAAAGAGAAAGGAAGAAAGGAAGGAAGCAAGGAAGGAAAGGAAGGAAGGAAGGAAGGAAGAGAGAGACATAGCAGGTAAGCAAATGGGCCTGACCAGGTCAGTTTCTGAGACCAGGCATGAGAATCCATGCTCCGGGCAGGACAGGGGTCATTCCCAGTCCTCCACTGAAAAAGCCTCTGGTATGCATTTGGTGTGTTGGCCACAGCCATGAAACACTCCTGGGCCAATCATGGTCACCTGGGGGCACTCTGGAATGACTCAAAGGCCAGATTTTGGAGGGCCCAGGTGCTATAGTCTGTCAGTCCTTCCCCAAACCTTCCATGCCCTGTAGATGTGGTCACCCACCTCTCACCAGCTCAGCTTTGCTCAGGCCCTGTGTTGATTCTATTTTGTAACGATGGCTGCCGTAATGACTCTCATCCCATTTCCTTTTTTTAATAGCAGTTTTATTGAGATGTAATTCACCTGCCATATAATCTACCTCTTTAACATGTTCAATTCAATGGCTTTAATATATTTGGAGTTGTGAAACCATCGCCATAATCAATTTTAGAACATTTTATCACCCCCTCCCAAAAGCCACCACTTATCCAGGAATCATCTTTCCTCCTCCCCAGCCCTAAGCAACCAAAAAATCTAATTTCTCTCTCTATAGATTTGCCTCTTCTGGACACTTCATATAAATGGAATCACAATATATGGTTATCTATGACTGGCTTCTTTCACCTAGCATGATATTTTCTTTTTTTTTTTTACTTTTTATTTTATACTGGAGTATAGTTGATTAACAATGTTGCGATAGTTCCAGGTGTACAGCAAAGTGATTCAGTTATACATATACATGTATCTATTCTTTTTCAAATTCTTTTCCCATTTAGGTTGTTACATAATATTGAGTAGAGTTCCCTGTGCTACACAGTAGGTCCTTGTTGAGTATCCTTTTCTTTTTTTGGCTGCATTGGGTCTTCGGTGCTGCGACTAGCCTTTCTCTAGTTATGGCGAGCGGGGGCTACTCTTCGTTGCAGTGTGTGGGCTTCTCATTGAGGTGGCTTCTCTTGATGTGGAGCATGGGCTCTAGGCGTGCGGGCTTCAGTAGTTGCAGCACGTGGGCTCAGTAGTTGCAGCACACCAGCCCTAGAGCAAGCGGGCTTCAGTAGTTGCAGCTCGCATGTTCTAGAGCACAGGCTCAGTAGTTGTGGTGCAGGGCTTAGTTGCCCCGCGACATGTGGGATCTTCCCAGACCAGAGCTGGAACCCGTGTCCCCTGCATTGGCAGGTGGATTCTTAACCACTGTGCCACCAGGGAAGTTCCTCCATTTTAAATATAGCAGTGTGTACATGTCGATCCCAAACTCCCTTACTATTCCTTCCCCCCACCCTTCTACACTGGAATCCATAAGTTCCTTCTCTAACTCTGTGAGTCTGTTTCTGTTTTGTAAATAAGTTCTTTTGTATCATTTCTTTTTAGATTCCACATATAACCAATGTTATATGATATTTCTCTTTCTCTGTCTGACTTACATCACTCAGTATGACAATCTCTAGGCCCATCCATGTAGCATGATATTTTCAATTTCATCCATGTTGTAGCAAGTATCAGAAATTCATTTTTTTTATGGCTGAATAACATTCCATTTTATGAAACTACATTTTATTCATCCATTCATCAGTTGGTGAATATTTGAGTTGTTTCCATATTTTGGCTATTATGGATAATGCTGCCACAAACATTTTTGTACGGGTTTTCTTGTACACATATCTTTTTATTTCTCTTGGGTATATACCTAGGAGTGGAATTGCTGGGTCATATGATTACTCTATGTTTAACCTTTGAGGAACTACCAGACTGTTTTCTAAAGTAGATGTACTATTTGTATTCCCATCAGCAGTGTATGAGGGTTCCAATTTCTCCAATCCTCATTAACCTTGTTATTATCTGTTTTTTAAATTATAACTATTCTACTGGGTGCAAAGTGATGTCTTACTGTGGTGTTTATTTGCATTTCTCTGATGACTAACAATGTTGAACATTCATATTTGTATATCTTCTTGGGAGAAATGTCTATTCAGATCCTTCTCCCATTTTTAATTGGATTGTCTTTTTATTACTGAGGTGTAAGCATTCTTTATATATTCTAGATACAAGACCCTTATCAGATATATGTTTTGCAAATATTTTCTTCCATTAGTGGCTTGCCTTTTCACTTTCTTGATGGTGTCCTTTGCAGCACAACAGTTTGCAATTTCAATGTAGTCTAATTATTTTTTCTTTTGTTGTTTGTGTCTTTGATGTTGTATCTAAGTAACCATTGCTTAATCCAAGGTCATGAAGATTTATGCCTGTGTTTTCTTCTAAGAATTTTATAGTTTTAACTCTGATAATTAGGTTTGATCCATTTTGAGTTAATTTTTATATATGGTGTGAGAATATTTGCGTGTAGATATACAGTTTTTTTAAAAAAATAAATTTATTTATTTATTTTTATTTTTGGCTGCCTTGGATCTTCATTGCTGTGCACGGGCTTTCTCTAGTTGCGGCGAGCGGTGTCTACTCTTCCATGCAGTGTGTGGGCTTCTCATTGCAGTGGCTTCTCGTTGCAGAGCATGGGCTGTAGGTGCGCAGGCTTCAGTAGTTGTGGTATGCTGCCTCAGTAGTTGTGGCATGCAGGCTCAGTAGTTGTGGCTCACGGGCTCTAGAGCACAGGCTCAGTAGTTGCAGCACATGGGCTTAGTTGCTCCACAGCATGTGGGATCTTCCTGGGCCAGGGCTTGAACCCGTGTCCCCTGCATTGGCAGGCAGATTCTTAACCACTGTGCCACCAGGGAAGCCCTAGATATACAGTTTTCATAACACCATTTGTTGAAAAGACTATTCTGGTTTTTTCCTATTGAATGTCTTGGCACCCTTGTCAAAAATCAAAATGTATTGACCATAAATGTATAGGTTTATTTCTATACTATCAATTTTATTTCAATGATCTATATGTTTAGTATTATGCCAGTATTACACTGTCTTGATTACTGTAGCTTTATAGTAAGTTTTGAAATTGGAAAACATGAGTCTTCCAACTTCGTTCTTCTTTTTCAAGATTGTTTTTGCTATTCTGGGTCCCTTGCAATTCCATATGAATTTAGGATCAGTCTGTAAATTTCTACAAAGAAGCCAGCGGAAGTTTTTGTAGGGATTGCATTGAATCTGTAGATCAGTTTGGGGAGTATTGTCATTTTAAAATATGCAGTCTTCTGTTCCATGAACATGGTATATCTTTCCATTTATTTAGGTCTTCTTTAATGTCTTTCAGCAATGCTTTGTTGTTTTCAGAGTGTAGTTTCACACTTTTGTTAAATCTGTTTCCAACTATTTTGTTTTATTTTCTCAATTTTATTTTTGGATTGTTCATTGCAAGTATACAGAAATACAACTGATTTTGTATATACTGATTTTGTATCCTACAACTTTGTTGAGCTTGTTTATTAGTTCTAATAGTTTTCTTAATGAATTCTTTGGGACTTTTTTACACACAAGATTGTGTCATCTGCAAGTAAGGATAGTTTTCCTTCTTTTTTTCTAAACTGGATGCCTTTCATTTCATTTTATTGCCTAATTGTCAACTTCTAGAAGTGGTGAGAGGGGTGCTCTCTGTCTTATCCCTGATCTCAGAGGTGAAATATTCATTCTTTCACCCTTGAGTTGTGGGTTTTTTGTAGATGTCCTTCATTAATTTGAGGACCCGTATGCTTTTCTGCAATGTGATGTGTCACTATCTCATTGGAATAAGTAGAGTCTAATTCTCCTCCCCTTGAATGTGGGCTGAGTTCCTTGACTCACTTATGGCCTGTGACAGTCTAAAAGCTAAGCCAACTTTTGAGTTTTCCCAGCTCAGGCACCAGACATGTAAGTGAATAAATGATTCCACCCCTCAACCATACGAGTTACTGTCAACTGTTTCAATCCTCCCACTGTGGTCCCAGATATGGTGGAGTACTGCATCTTGTTGGAATACCTGGTCATGTAATCTATAAGTATGATAAAATGGTTATTATTTTACACCATAAATTTGGGTGTAAATTATAAATTATACAGCAGTAGGTTTCTAGAATACGTCTCAAACTTTCAAAAGCAAGCTTATTCAGGATGCTCTTCCCATCAGTGGATGTGGGCTGGGTGTCTAAGCCTGCAATAGTAGTGGGCAGGGGTTGGGGGTAGGGGAGGACATGAGATTACAAGTTTCTCTGAACCTGTCTGTAGGCGGCCCATCTGCAGCACCAGCCTTCAGTGCAGGTGGCCTCCCGGGGGTGGAGACCAGATTTGAACCTCAGGCCAGCTGATGGCTCTTGCTAGTCCCTAGTTCCAAGAATGGACACTGTTCTCCCCCAAGTTCTACTTGATTCCTGCATCATCCTGGACTGTCCTCAATTGAGGTAATGCCCAGAGCCTTGTTGCAGCCCTGAAACATCATAACATTTAATACTAATACATGTTTTATAAATGAATGATAAATTTTATTAAAATGAATATAAAATGAACAAATTTTATAAAAACCTGTGACTCTGAGGCTGAGGATAGCTATATGCTTTCTGGCCCAGATCCCTTGGACAACAGGGCTTGAGTCTTCTGTCACCCCTTGAACTTTATGATTTGAATAGCTCTTTTTGTAGAATTTCTTCTTCTCTGGCAAACCTCAGTTTTTGCTCTTAACACCTTCAATTGATTGGATGAAGCTCCTCCACATTATTGAGGATAATCCCCTTTACTTAAAGTCAATTAATTGATTTTGGATGGCAACCACATCTATAAAATGCCCTCATAGCAGAACCTAGATTAGTGTTTGATTAAATAACTGGGTATATAGCCCAACCAAGTGGCCACATAAAACCAACCACCACAGATGTGGACATCTTTGCGGGGGGCATGACTCTGCCCCCTACAGCTGAGAATAGTGAGAATGACCACCCTCTCCTCTGAGAGTATGAGGCAGGCCCTTAGCAAGGGAGGGTATTCCACAAACGGCTAAAACACCCAGAAGAGACTATTCCAGAGACGGAAACGTCTCAGCAAGGCACTGTTCAGCTTACATTTTGGGGTTGGACAAGGGGTTTCCAAGAAGCACTCATAAGAGCTGTCAGTTGCAAGAGGGTAGTAGGGTAGCAGGAACCACCCTTGGGAACCCTCCTACACTGTCGGTGGGAATGTAAATTGGTGCAGCCACTATGGAGAACAGTAGGGAGGTTCCTCAAAAAACTAAAACTAGGGGCTTCCCTGGTGGCGCAGTGGTTGACAGTCCGCCTGCCGATGCAGGGGACACGGGTTCATGCCCTGGCCCGGGAAGATCCCACATGCCGCAGAGTGGCTGGGCCCGTGAGCCATGGCCGCTGAGCCTGTGCCTCTGGAGCTTGTGCTCCGCAACGGGAGAGGCCACAACAGTGAAAGGCCCACATACCGCAAAAAAAAAAAAAAAAGAATGAGAGATTTCCCTGTGGCGCAGTAGCTAAGAATCCCCCTGTCAATGCAGGGGGAACAGTTTCATGCCCTGGTCTGGGAAGATCCTACGTGCTGTGGAGCAACTAAGCCCGTGTGCCACAACTACTGAGCCTGTGCTCTACAGCCTGTGAGCCACAACTACTGAGCCCACGTGCCACAACTACTGAAGCCCGTGTGCCTAGAGCCCATGCTCTGCAACGAGAAGCCACCGCAATGAAAACCCCGCCCGCCGCAACGAAGAGTAGCCCCTGCTCGCCGCAACTAGGGAAAGCCTGCGCCCAGCAAATGAAGACCCAATGCAGCCAAAAATAAATAAATAAAAATAAATTTATATTAAAAAATGTTAATTCCTTAAAATAAAAAAAAGAATGAAATAATGCCATTTGCAGCAACATGGATGGGCCTAGAGATGATCATACTAAGTTAGTCAGAAAGAGAAAGACAAATACCATATGATATCACTTATATGTGGAATCTAAAATATGACACAAATGAACTTATCTACGAAACAGAAACAGACTTACAGACATAAAGAAGACTTGTGGTTGCCAAGGGGGAGGGGGTGGGGGAGGGATGGAGTGGGAGTTTGGGATTAGCAGATGCAAACTGTTATATAGAGAATGGATGGACAAAAAGGCCCTACTGTATAGCACAGGGAACTATATTCAATATCCTATTATAAACCATAATGGGAAAGAATATGAAAAAGAATATATATATATAACTGAATCACTTTGCTGTACAGCAGAAATTAACACAACATTGTAAATCAACTATACTTCAATAAAAGAAAAGAACAGAACTACCCCTGGAATTAACATAGTGGGGTAAAGCCTTAGCCAGCTCCAAAGTTTCTCAGGTGAGTGAGATCAGGAGCCACTAATGAACAAATTTCCAACTTTCTTAACATCTCCATGTTTCCTCCACAACAAACAGAAATTAAGCTCCATAGTCCTATGTGCTCCTTTGTGGGGAAGAGCTCTGAAGTTAAGAGTGAGTAGCCTTGTGGCTCACTGGTCAGCAGGCTTAGGGAGAGGGGAGGACAGCTCTAGAGTGGAGGTGGCCGCTGCCGAGAGGGGGAAAGAAGACAGAGTTTTCAGGTCTGGCCACAAGGGAATGAACCAGTTCCTGGTTTGTGTTGAAGAAGAGGTCTTAGTGCTGAGCAGTTGACAGGCACATACATAATCCTTGAACACTTGCTGAGCTCTGGGGAGCATGGGATGTCCTTGGCTGTCACCACTAACCTTGCTTAGAAGCCTGGATCTCATGCCCAATCAGCACGTCCCCAGCATAGCCTGGGATCGTGAAACACATGAATTCCAAGCTTTGCTGGTAAGGGGGTGACGGGGGTAGGGGGGCTGGATCAGCTTCTCTGGAACCATCTGAATGGACTGATCGTAGACATGGGTTTGGATACTGTCCCCTAGAGCCGGACTGGGAGCCCATGTGCCATTCATCACTTCGTAGACCCTCACCTGATGGAAGGACGTCAGCAGCCAGCCTCTGTATGAACCCAGCCTCCCTAAAGCAGGTCTAGAAGATTGGGGAGCACCCGTAGCAAAGGGAGCAAAGTCCGACATAAACAGAGGTCCCAGGACATCTTACCCAGTAAGGGTAAGATGTGTGCTTTACATCTTACCCAGTAAGAGGGTAGCCCTCGCAGGTGAGGTGAATAAGCAGACAAAACCATGCTGTAGACTTTTTCCTCAAGAAGCACTTATAAGATTTGTGCCCTTGGCTGATAAAGAAATTGTACCCCAGGAATTAGGGGGTGACAGAACTCAGAATGAGCAAATTAAAGTTATCATGAGATGGCTCAGGTGGGTTCCCTAAAGGTAGGAGTTGAACAGCTCACTGCCAAACCCAGCTAGAAGGAGGGCCTGTGGAAGGAGAGGGGACTTCGGGTGGAATAAAAAGAGAATTCCCAGCAGCTTCCAAGAGCAACGCATAGCGTGGATCCTACAAACGCTTGGAGGTTTGAACATAGAAGTGACAGCAACTCAAGGTTTCACATAGCGATTCAGAAAAAGAAATAGAATCAATGAATTTTTTTCACACGGAGGCTGTCTCTGTCCAAGTTTAGCCACTTAACAACAGGTGTATGTGTCGTAAAGTCTTTTCCATTAACTAAATCTATCTGTGGCCACTTGGTCCAATAATCCCACATGAGATGTTAAGACAGATTTCGTGGATTGAAGTGCCGCGTAAGTACTGAAATAAATGCACTTGGGGGAAGTTCAGGGTCTTCAAAAGGGACTCGCTGGTGGTAGCCCAACAAGGCTGAAAGGAAACCATGAAGGTGGCTATCGGTGGGCTGAAAGCTATGTGGCCACGGTCACCATGCATCACACATGGGAGTTTCAAATGCGTCCGTATCTGTGAACGTCAGCTTTCTCTAGGTGAGGAGGGACCACATCTCTTGGAACCTGATTGCGCGGGTTGAGTTGCTTTCATGGAGTCCCGTGAGGTTTGCGGTGGTTCCCATCAAAACATTTACATCTAAGCCGACCGAGGATCTGGCTTTGCGTGTACCTGCAGACTCACCCAACTTCCCGCCTTGTGCTACCATCAGCTGCTAAAGAACATGACTTGAGCCACATCTGAAGGAATTCACCCTTCATGAGGGTTATTAGCTGGATGAGAAATCCTAAATTTCATGGGATCTCCAACCATTACAATGGAAACCCAAAAAGGCAGAGCGGGGACCTGATTAAGATGGGGAGATCAATTGTCAGGTTCTTACACGGCTTAGCTTTCTGTCCACACAGCGGAATTCACGGCCAGGACAGGGGAGAGGGGTGCAGCGACCTCATCTGTGAACTTGCTCACACGTGGGTGCCGTTCAGGAGGACCAAGTTGCATCTGGTGCCGAGTGATGGAATCCGGAGCCTGGTCGGGGAGGATCAAGTATGTCTGCTCCCCAGAAGGCAACACAGGGGTGGGCGTGGAGGGCTTCCAGGGTGCCAGAGAGAATATTATGCCTTTTCCCTGGTTTCCTCTCCCCCATGATGTGACCCAGGCAGGCCAACTAAGTCCTAAAGGATTCTTTTTTTTGTGGTACGCGGGCCTCTCACTGTTGTGGCCTCTCCCGTTGCGGAGCACAGGCTCCGGACCCGCAGGCTCAGCGGCCATGGCTCACGGGCCCAGCCGCTCCACGGCATGTGGGATCTTCCCGGACCGGGGCACGAACCCGTGTCCCCTGCATCGGCAGGCGGACTCTCAACCACTGTGCCACCCGGGAAGCCCTAAAGGATTCTAGTATCTGTCCTTTCCTCTCCATTTCCACCACCAAAGCATTAGTCATTTCTCTCCTGCTCTGTTGCGAACATCCCCTTGCCCGACTCCTCTGCCTCTTCCATGCCCCCCTCCAGTTAACGCCCCACAGTACCCTCAGCCTTGGTCAATTCACTCCACTACCTGCAGTCCTTCAACGAAACCCCATTGGATCTCCACAGTGAAATCCAAACTTTTGCTTTGGACCAAGAAAAAATTTTTTTAATCAAGAGAATGTTCCCCATTATATGCTTATTATAAAAACTGGGCAATGTAAGGAATTCCCTGGTGGCTCAGTGGTTAGGACTCGGCGCCTTCACTGCCGGGCCCGGGTTCCATCTCTGGTCAAGGAACTAAGATCCCACAAGCTGGCCCGTGCTGCCAAAACAAACCAACCAACCAACAAAAGACCTGGGCAATACAGATAAGTACAAAGAAAAAGCTGCAATTCACCTGTAATGATACCATCCAAAGATAACAACTGCAAATATTTTGTTATGTAATAGGAATGTTCTCTGGGAACAATTGAGATCACTAAGGTGACCGCCTAAATTACAGTGGTTCTGAGATTGCATCTCACAACTGAGTGTCCTTCTGAATCCTCCCCTTCAAAGGCTCCCTCAGCTATTTCTGAGTCTGGGATGAGTCCCACGTGTGCTCAGGAACAAGTCAGCCCTTGACTGACTTGTCAAGAAACCCCTTTAGTTTCCTCGTGGAGATTCTGCTACATTCCAGCCCTTCAGGAAGGTGCATCAGCTACAGGTGTCACCATGGGAACACTGGTTTCCGGTCCTTCCACTGGACACTACCGGCCCCCGTAAGCGGACACCCTGGAAGGAATGCTCTTCCTCCATCCTCTGGGGTGACTGGGTCCCTGGGTTTCCCTCTTTCATTCTCTAAGCTCCTCCCAGGCATTCAGGCACCCAGAACACAAACAAACGGGAATGGAAACCCCAGTAACCACAACAAAACGTCTCCCTCTTTCAGGAACCAAGACCGCACAAAATCTCCCCGCTATATAATAGCAAACACTTACATGCGCTTTCTGCATGCCAGGCTCTGTTCTAAGCATTTTCCATATATTAGTTCCTTTAGTCCACAACAATCCTATAAAACAGGTATTATTGTACCTTCATTTTACAGGTGAGAAAATTAAAGCATAGAGAGGTTAAGTGACTTACCCAAGGGCTCACAGCTAGTAAGTCTCAGAGCTCAGACTTGAACCCACACAGACTGGCTTAAGTGTCCACAGTCTTAGGGTTCATGTCCACTACTTCTGAAGACAGCAATCCAGGTTGAAGTTTATTGGGGTACCATGTTACAGGTGTGTTTCCTTCTACCTTTTTCTCAATGCTTCTGTTCACATCCACAAGCCCAAACTTCTCAGCATTGCGCCCAAGGCTGAGATGGCTCCAACTTCTACGCAGCCTCTTTTGCCCAGCTCTCCACCACCCACCCCGAGGAATAGTCCCTCTGAACCATGGGCCCTCCCCCAGCCCTCATGTTCACCCAGGCCTCTCTGCCTTTTCATGTTAACTACTCACCTTGACCTTGATGTCTGTGTTGCTGGTGGGCCAGGCTCTTCTTCCCAGTCTCAGTCCGGGGGCTCTGGGGTCTCAGGCCTTCCCTGACTTCTCCAGAAGTTGGGTGCTTCCTCCTTCCCACGCCCATGCCCTAATTCTGCTAAAGGCCCAACGCACGGTATCAGAGTTGCTGTGTATGTGTCTGATTCCCCTTGGAACCGTGAGCTCCTGGTGGGCGGGAACTCTGCTTTACTTACCATTTCCCTGGGGCCTACCATAGCGTTAATGAACTCGTCTTAATAAACTCATTAACTTTACAAATGAACGTTTATTGTATTTTTCAAAAGTTTCTAGGAAAGGTGATTCCATTGCTTTTCTTAGTGGTCAAGTCCAGCCTCCACACCTTCCACTTAGACCTTTTTTCCTAGTTAACCTGTACATTCTCCTTTTTCTCTCCACAACAGTTACTGCCAACTCTGCTTCTTCTCCTGTGGAGAATTGTGCAAAATGGATTATGGAATAAACCCAAGATGACAGGATGTCATAAACAGCCCTGGAAACACAAGTGCCAAGACACGCTGATTGAGAAGCAGCGCCCAACTCCACCCCACCCTCTGGGAGGAGAAACGAGTTCTGTCTTTTATGGGGAGCATTAAAGCTAACTTTCAATCTTCACTGGTTCCAGGTGTGAAGCCTCTGGATCTGCAGTATCTTTTATGTCCTACCGCATAAGAGACAGCATGGAAACACTTCTGATTCGAGTCAAAGAAGAGTTATGTCAAAATCCAATCTCTGAAGTTCTCGTCACAAGAAAAAACTTGTTTTCCGTTTGTTTATGTGTCTATACGAGACGATGGATGTTCACCAAACTTGTGATAATCACTTGATGATGTATGTTAATCAAATCATGATCTGTACCCTTTTTTAATTTTGGCTGCGTTGGGTCTTCGTTGCTGCGCGCGGGCTTTCTCTAGTTGTGGCGAGCTGGGGCTACTCTTCGTTGCGGTGCGCGGGGTTCTCACTGCGGTGGCTTCCCTTGTTGCGGAGCATGGGCTCTAGGCACACGGGCTTCAGTAGTTGTGGCTCGCGGGCTTAGTTGCTCCACAGCATGTGGGATCTTCCCGGACTCGAACCCGTCTCCCCTGCATTGGCAGGTGGATTCTTAACCCCTGCACCATCAGGGAAGTCCCGACCTGTAACCTTGAAACTTATACAGTGATGTGTGTCAACGAGATCTCAAAAAAACTGGAAGAGGGGCTTCCCTGGTGGTGCAGTGGTTAAGAACCCGCCTGCCAATGCAGGCAACACGGGCTCGAGCCCTGGTCCGGGAAGATCCCACATGCCCCAGAGCAACTAAGCCCGTGTGCCACTGTTCGCCGTAACTAGAGAGAAGCCTGCGCGCAGCAACGAAGACCCAATGCAGCTAAAAATAAAATAATAAAAAAAAAACTGGAAGAAAAAACAATCCAGTCTCTGAGACTTTGGTTAAGAGATGTGCCTTTTCTTTACAATTGTCCTTTATTTGCCTAGTTGTTTGAGTGGGAGGGAGGTTATTGCCTTAAGTATTTTATGATTAAATAATTCCAGTTCCTTTAACCTTTTTGGAACCATCTATTTTTTCTGTGTTGTTTTCTGAGTCTACTTTAGGCTGTGGGTGTGTTGCATGGCCCCTGCTGTTGGATTCTGGGGAAACGCCCCAGGGAGTTTACCCGTACGGAACTTTTATTTGTGTTAGCAAGAGCTCCTCACTCTTGAATATCCCTCCTGAAGCCACAATATAAAAAGCAGTGTTCACTTGGGAAACCAAGGGCAGTGTAGGCTGGCTTGGATACAGCACGATGTGATGAGTTAACTCCTTTAATCAGAGGTTACGCTTGATGATGGGACAGCTGCACGTGCTGTGGTCACGTGGGCTGCGAGTCACAGCTGCAATATTCTCTGCTGCAGGGTAATGACCAAAGTTCTTTGGCATAGGTCAGCTTTGTACTGAAGCTCCACGCAGTGTGGGGCAAACCATCCTAACATCCTCACTTCTCCTGTACCTCCTTCATGCACCTTTGCGTCTGCCAGACCCAGGGAGTGACATGGCCTGGCGTCTCGTGCTGTTGCCCACCTTGGAGTTTCGCTCCTACCCTCCCAGCTCTCTGGAACCTCCTTCAGGGCATACCCAGTTTCTTCTTAAAAGTCATTTGTTGTCTGAATTAATGGATACTTTCTGCTCTGATGTCTTTGCCCCTCTTTTTCTTTCCCTGTTCAACCAAAATAGTAAAAACCTGCCCAGGTTACACCCCTCACCAATGTGCTAAGAGCTATCATTTGCTGAGTGTTTATCTCATGTCAGACGCTGTGGGAATACACACAATCTACAACAAAAAGCCCTGAAAGGTTTTTAAGTAAATATGTATTTTACATTTGAGGAAACTGAGAGTCAGACCCAACGATTCCTCAGGGTCACAAAATTAGTAAATGTTAGAGCTGAAATTGGATCCCAGGACTAACCCAAAGCCCATACTTTGTTTTTCTATTATTGTTATACGTGACAAGTTAATGTCTATAAAATACATTTTTCAAATGTAGAAATGTAGTGCTTGTTGACATGCTTGTTTCGTCCTTATGACTTGCAAAGATTGAAGCCATTCTTCAAAGAAAAGTTACTCAAATTACCAAGCGATAGCTGGATCTGAGGTTTCTCCTCTATGGACATGTGACTTCTCTGACCTTTAGTAGGAAGAATCGTCATGATATTGGGGTGAGGCTGCTCCCAGATCCTCTCAGTGGACATACATAGATATGTGTATGTGCATACATATATGCATACATACATATATATTTATTCCCTATGTCTATTCCCGTATATATGTACACACACACACATATATATATCTATATCTAAATTCATTTTATTATCCAGCTCTTTATACTGAGCCTGAATTCTCACCAATACCTCTAGTTCATCCAATTTTCTTCCTTCCCATCTTCCTTCCTTCCCATAATTCCTTTCTTCCTTCCTTCCTCCCTCCTTTCTTTTTCTTTCCCCTTCCTTCTTTCCTTCTTTCTTTCTTTCTCCCTCTCTTTCTCCCTCTCTTTCTCCCTCTCTTTCTTTCTTTCTTTCTTTCTCTTTCTTTCTCCCTTCCTATTTCATAATGCCAGAATTTATCTTCCTGATAACGGACACAACTAGAAAACACTTCACTCCAACAGACTAACATTCTCATCTCACCTGGCTCATCTGGCAAGAACAAAAATGTCTGCATGCTGTGGCGGAGACGGTGGACAGAGTTTCTCCATCCTTGTTTCAGCCTCCTTCTAGGGTGTTTCTTGTTCCTTGTACCTCAAAAACAGCAGGGCTGAGCACGGCCTTCCCCACGCTCCCTTGCAGCTTAGGGGCTGGTATGATTTGGGTTCCACCGATCAGATGCCTTCGTGCAAGAAATGAATGTGAAACTGAATAAGTGGGAAGAGGAGCCCAGGCTTTGACTGCGCTGGATCTCAGTGGGGGGCCTGACTGGTCCAGTGGTGCTGTGGACCCACAGATCACGGCCCACACAGCTTGTACCTGGAAATAACAATGTGGCAGCAGCTTCCCAAGCCCCTGACTGAGGTTAGACTGCCGTATGCTAGAGCCATGGTTGTCGACCAGGGACCACTCTGCACCCAGGGCATTTAGCAGTCCGGAGACCTTTTTGATTGTCACGACTGAGGACGTGCTATCAGCATCCAGCAGGCAGAAGCCGGGGATGCTGTGAGACCTTGCTCAAGGCACAGGACAGCCTTGCAACAAAGAATCGTCTTGTTCCAAATGCCAGCAGGGCCTGTCCCGAGCCTGGATTTCAGATGGTGGCATCCTGATTCCTGAAGTTGTCCATCAAGACAAAAGAGTCACTCCCTCATAGGGTCAATTTTTTTTTTTTTTTTTTGCTTGTACTTTAATTTTGTTCTGGATTTATTCCTGAGTCGTTAAGTGTTCGTTTCTTCAGTTTCTCCTGGGATATCTTTTTCTTTTTTTTCTTTTTTTTGGCGATACGCCGGGCTCTCACTGTTGTGGCCTCTCCCGTTGCGGAGCACAGGCTCCGGAAGCGCAGGCTCAGCGGCCAGCGCTCACGGGCCCAGCCGCTCCGCGGCATGTGGGATCTTCCCGGACCGGGGCACGAACCCGCGTCCCCTGCATCGGCAGGCGGACTCTCAACCACTGCGCCACCAGGGAAGCCCTGGGATATCCTTTCTTCAGTGCAACAACCGCTTCGGGTTCAGGAACAATTTGTTCTTTCTCAGTAAGGACCACGGCAATGTGGCAGGAGGAGTTGGTGCAGGGGCTGATGCCACCCTGAGCTCTATAAATCCAGAGGCCTCTTCAGGACTCCTTCACCGGGATGAGCTCAGTGCTCAGAGAATTGACATCTAAATCCTTAAGCATTACTGTCTGCATTTTTAAGTACGTACAACAAAATTTCAGTGCTCTTTTTGGGCCACCAATGTTGGATCCAGGGCCAGGCACCTGCCAGCTCCACCATCATAACCGTGAATGCCGAGCAGCTATTCAGTAAAGGGACATCTTTCTGAGATGCGGGGGCCTTTCGGATATGCACACCCTTGAAGGCCCATGCAAGTTCACAGGTGTCCTTGAAGTGAACATTTGTGTGAAGTGAAGATTTGAACCTCTTGAACTGCATGGTTTTGTGGGTGTTTCTGGGTTAAGTGAGCAGCAAACCACTTTCAGAGATCACCCCAGACCACTTTGGGAAGAAGACAGGGTCACTTCTGTAGAATCATTCTGAGAATCATTCCTCAAGCTTCAACCTAAAGCCTGCTTTTCTAACCCCTCACACAATTTCGTAAGCACCTAATTCCTTGGATTAAATTCCTTTTCTGTGTAAGGTACCCACAGCAGTTTTTAATCTGCCACTGAACTCTGATACACATGGCATTGCCAGAACTGATTCCCAGATGATCCCTCCACTGAAAACGCGCATCAAAGGTAATTGTGTGCTAATAAACCATGAGGAATATTAAGCTCTTGCCTATTTGTTTGTCTCTCTCCTTTTCTTTTACCCACAGAGACATCTGTTGATCTATCTGCAGAATCACATGTCGCATGCTTGCTCCAAGGATTTTTAAGATACAACAAAGTGAAGATGTGTAGAAGAGGATGGAATGGGCCTTTCCTGATTTATCAGGATATAAAACCAGCAAGACATTTAAAAATATAACCGCCCCCCCCCCAGAAAAAAACAGGAATTCACTATGGGCTGGAGTGGGCATAAAAGGCTTTAATGGAGGCAGCATGGCATGGGGTTGAGAGCATGGACTCTGGTCCAGAGCAGGTGTTTGGGCTCAAATCCTGATACACACTACTATATATAAAAGAGATAATCAACAAGGACCTACTGTATAGCACAGGGAACTCTACTTAATATCCTGCAATAACCCAAGTGGGAAAAGAATCTGAAAAAGAATGGATATATGTATATGTATAACTGAATCACTTAGCTGTACACCTGAAACTAACACAACGTTGTAAATCAACTAGACTCTGATATAAGATAAAAATTAAATTAAAAAAAATCCTGGCCACGCACCCTCAGGAAAGTTGGTGAACTTCATCTGTAATTTGGCGATGGATAATAGCCCCTATGTCACGGGGATGCTGTGCAGACTGAGGTAATTAATATGAGGAAAGCAGTTAACAGTCCTTATGCATAATGATGCTATTAAAGTGTCTGTTAAATAAAATTTAAATGGAGGTAGAATTTCACTTGGATGGGGTGAGTATTGTTAAGGGAGTGAAGAGCTTTCTGCGGTGGGCACCAGAATAGCCATGCTAGGGAACAGGAAGGAAGTGGTGTGTCTGCTGTACGCGCTGGGCGTCGAGCAGCGGTGACAGAAAATGTTGGCCCCGTAGGGTGAGGCCATGAGTGCAGAGTCTTGATCATCTTCCTAAATCGTCTGGGCTTTCACCTGTCAAACACTAGGAAGCTCCGGAAGGATGGTCAGCCGGCAGGTGACGTGGAGAAAAGTGACATTTTAGGAAGAGCTCTCTGAGGGTATCCTACATCTTTACACCCACCTGACACACCCATGAGCTACTTGTCAACTGGCCCATCAAAGGACACTTTCCACACCTACAAGTATTCATGGCAACCAGCTGGCCCTTCTCAACTCTGAAATTTTTCTTGCCCTAGACAGCTTCTCTAGCCTCTGCAGTTGGGGGAGGGAAGCTTGGAAAGTCATTAACTTGAATAAACTTTAATTTTTTGGTCTTAAAAAGTAGCATAGTTATATGAAGTTCTATTTCAGTTAAAAATTATTGGTGTCTCTTGGCTGATTGATTTCTTTTTCTTCCTTCCTTCCTTCCTCTCTTTCTTTTCTTTCCTTTCTTTTTTCTTTCTTTCTTTCTTTTTCTTTCTTTCTTTCTTTCTTTCTTTCTTTCTTTCCTTCCTTCCTTTCTTCCTTTCTCTTTTTTTCTCTCTTTCTTTCTTTCTTTCTTTTTTTTTCTTCCTTTCTTTCCTTCCTTCCTTCTTTCTTTTTTCTGTCTCAGCTAAATTCTTATAGGTCCTGAGTGCCCCTGGTCACTGTTGGTCTTTTAGACGTTTGTAAGTGTTCTTAGACCATACCTCCAATTGTCAACCAGCTGATGTCATTCCCACAAACACAGACACTACAAAGGATGAACTAAGCATAGCTGTTATTTTTTTCTTTCTCCGCTATCCGATGGGGGAAAAGCGTCATAGGTAGCTTAATCAAAACCAGGATCATTCCAAATTTCTTTTACTTATCTGCACTAAGTCAGTGGCATTTGGAAATGAAGATGCTAGAAATATCTAGAAAATAAACTATAGAGTTATTTGTGGGGGCATAGGAGAGAGGGATAATGCCCAGATTTCTGGCTTGGGAGATTGGAGTGGTTGGCATCATTGATTGACATAAGGAAAGAGGAGGTGCAGGCAGGCATGCCACATAATTTACAGCGTTTACTGCGAAATGAAAATACAGGTCCCTAGTTCAAAATGCAGGGAGAACTCTTTCCTTTCTTCCATGGTGTCTCTCTCAACTTGTCATGGTGGTCTTTATTTCCTACTTAATGTCACACTCTCTTGGGTACAGGGACACATGCAGAGTGAGTGCAGACCCTATAGATGAGGAGGCACAGGGCAGCCAGGTTATGCCTCCTGCCAATCAGGGACCAGCACCCGTGGAACTCAAGCCAGGAATCTCCCCTTCCCTGACGCCGCAGTCCCAACCCAACTGTAGGTGGGTGACCCCCAAGAATATCGTTACTTCTGTGCCAGGATGCACTAGGTACCTGGATAGGGGTGGGCAAGAGGCTTACACGACTGCCAAGTTGCCCGCTGAATGGGACCGTGTGCTGCCAGCCTGACACTGGGACGGCCACTGCTTTGCCCTGTCCCGAGATACACACACTGAGCATGTCCATCCCCCACCCTCCCTGCACCCGTGCCCAGGATCCCACCACTGGGGACAGAGGTGCAGAAGCACGGGAGATGGGGAGGTGAGGCCCTCAGTGCAAGAGGCCAGGAGCAGCAGGCTGAGAACCTCTCCCAGGGGTGCAGGGTGGCTGAGGGAGGGAGGATGGCGTGTGAGCCAACACACGTGTTCCATTGTCTCGTAGGACTTCACCTACAAAACATAAATTCAAAGACAAAGTTATTAAGAATTTCAAAACAGCTAATGCAGAGCACTAAACGCCAAGTATGAGACCCTTCTGAGCTTGGGTCCCTGAGTGACTGCCTGGTTGCAGACCTGTTGTTATGAACTGAATGTCTGTGTCCCCCCAGAACTCATAGATTGAAGCTCTCTATCCTCCAATGAGGCTCTATTTGGAGACAAGGCCTTTAGGGGGTGGTCAAGGTTAAATGAGGTCCTAAGGGTGGGGTCCTATCTAAGAGGATTGGTGGCCTTATAAGAAGAGGGACACTGCACACACCGAGAAAAAGTCAACCGGCAGCCAGCCAAGGAGAGGGCTCATACCAGAGCCCAACCAGGCCAGTACCCTGATCTCAGACTTCCAGCCTCCAGAACTGCAAGAAAACAAACTCCTGTTGTCTGAGCCACCCAGTCTGAGGTACTTTGTTAGGGCAGCCTGAGCTGACTAAGACATCCATGAAGCCAGACCTGGGAGCAGGTTTTTTGAGAAAGATCATGAATTCTGTTATGGATCTGTTGAGTTTTGGTTTTTTAAAAATAAATTTATTTATTTTATTTTATTTATTTTTGGCTGCGTTGGGTCTTCGTTGCTGCGTGCGGGTTTTTCTCTAGTTGCGGAGAGCAGGGGCTACTCTTCGTTGCGGTGTGTGTGGACTTCTCATTGCGGTGGCTTCTCCTGTTGCAGAGCACGGGCTCCAGGTATGTGGGCTTCAGTAGTTGTGGCACGTGGGCTTCAGTAGTTGCAGCTCGTGGGCTCTAGAGCGCAGGCTCAGTAGTTGTGGCGCATGGGCTTAGCTGCCCCATGGCACGTGGGATCTTCTCGGTCCAGGGGTTGAACCCGTGTCCCCTGCATTGGCAGGCGGATTCTTAGCCACTGCGCCACCAGGGAAGCCCGGATCTGTTGAGTTTTAAGGTACCTAAGTTATAGTCAACTGGCAATTTCTCACATACAGACTTACAGATCCATCAGCCGAGAGTGAGGCTGAGTGAAGCTGGAAATACCAGTTTGGGAGGAATTAATACATAAACAGCAATTAGATCCAGGGAAGGTGATGAGATCACTCAAGCACAATGTTTGGAGTGAGAAGAGCATGAGGATAGAAAACAAGGTGAGGGTTGCCAGCATTTAGGATGTGTCCAGATCACAGGGAAGACAGTGACAAGGAAGGAGAGGTCAGAAAGGAAGGGAGGAAATCCAAGAGCAGAGTGGTGTTCCAGGAGCTAAAGAAAGAAGTTGGACTCCGGGGCTGTTCATCAGGAGATTGTGGCTCGGCAGATTTGGGGTGGGACCCAAGAACCTGTGTTTTTGAAAGGTCTCGGCATGACGCTGATGTCCTGCCAAGTTTGGGAACCACTGATAGAAAGCAAATAACACGACTTGTGTTCAAATTGACCTGGGCTCTAATCCCGACGCTGTCACAGTTAAGTGGTTTGAGCTGAAACAGGATACTTAAATCTTTTTGAGCCTCGGGCACCTCATACATTACAAAATGGGAGTGATGGCCCCACTTAGTGGTATTGATTTAAAGACTGGAGATAATGTATGTAAATCGTCCAGCTCACAGTAAATGTTCAGCAACTAGCAGGCAATGCAATGAATGTCATGAACGTAGACCACTCCCTTAATAAATAGCTTGACCTGGAGGGGCAGGAGAAAAGGGTCAACAGCTGCAGGTGTACAAGAGTCAAAGAGGGACAGCATTTTGTTTTGTCTTAATTTTGTAAGATGGCTGAAATTTGCACATGTCTGTGAGCTGAGAAGCAAGAGTAGGAGATGCGGTGTGATGAACTCAGATCCCTGAGTTGATGAGAGGAATTGTCTCCAATTGATGAGAGGAATTGTCTCCACAGGTGTAATGATTAGCTTCAAAAGGGAGGAGAAACCCCCTGGAAAGAAGTTAGTTGGTACAGGGGCAGGACATCTGGAGGTTTCACTCTGAGTAATTCCAATTTTCTCCATGAAGCAGGAGGCAATATCGTCTGCCAACAGGGGTAGGGTTCTTGAAAAGAGGCACAATTTTGGAAAGAATATGAAAGAAGTTTGAGGAATAGCAGAGCCAGATGACAAAAGATACATAGAAGGATTAAGAGGAAGTGCCAACGTCTTAGCTTGCTTTCATGTCTCGGCTATTGTGAATAGTGCTGCTATGAACATTGGGGTGCATGTATCTTTCTGAATTAGAGTTTTCTCCAGATATATGCCCAGGAGTGGAATTGCTGGATCATATGGTAACTCTATTTTTAGTTTTTTAAGGAACCTCCATACTGTTCTCCATAGTGGCTGCACCAATTTACATTCGACCAACAGTGTAGGAGGGTTCCCTTTTCTCACACCTTCTCCAGCATTTATTATTTGTAGACTTTTTGATGATGGCCATTCTGACTGGAGTGAGGTGATACCTCTTTGTAGTCTTGATTTGCATTTCTCTAATAATTAGTGATGTTGAGCATCTTTTCATGTGCCTGTTTGCCACCTGTATGTCTTCGTCTGCCCATTTTTTGATTTGGTTGTTTGTTTTCTTGTTATTGAGTTGTATGTGCTATCTGTATATTTTGGAAATTAAGCCCTTGTCAGTCGCATCATTTGCAAATATTTTTTCCCAGTCCATAGGCTGTGTTTTCATTTTGTTTAGGGTTTAAGATGCCCCTTCTTGAACAGAACATGGAACAGGTCGAGAACACCTTAACACTTATTGGACCACGCCCCTCTTAAGCTGAGCTCAGTTCCCCCAGCCACACTGCTGCTGGGGCGGAGCGGGGGAGGGAGTGGATATTAGAGCATCAACCATAATGCTGTCTGTACTTTTGGTTTTTTCCAGAACATATAAATCAGAAGACATTTTTGTATTTAAGTTTTTTTTTTTTAAATAAATTTATTTATTTTATTTTTGGCTGCGTTTGGTCTTTGCTGCTGTGTGCCGGCTTTCTCCAGTTGCGGTGAGCAGCGGCTACTCTTCATTGCGGTGCGCGGGCTTCTCATTGCGGTGGCTTCTACTCGTTGTGGATCACGGGCTCTAGGCATGCAGGCTTCAGTAGTTGCAGCACGTGGGTTCAGTAGTTGTGGCTCGCGGGCTCTAGGCACATGGGCTTCAGTAGTTGTGGCGCACAGGCTTGGTTGCTCTGCGGCACATGGGATCTTCCCGCACCAGGGCTTGAATCCGTGTCCCCTGCATTGGCAGGCAGATTCCCAACCACTGCGCCACCAGGGAAGCCCTATATTCGTCTTATTATCACAAAATACAATGTATTACAATGCTTTTGACTAATGGTTGAAAATATTGTTGATTGCTTATGAATGGAATTATCTTGGAAATTGTAAAAATTAAGTTTGTTAAATAAGAATAAGAAAATTGAAAGAAATGGAGGGAATGGAGCTACATAAATTCGTAATTGTACCGCTATTTTGGGTAAGAGTTCCATTTTTTCCTGTATAGAAATATTGATATTTTCTAAGAAAATTTTATGTGTAGTTAGCTCTTACCCTTTATATATTTTTGAATTCACATCTTACTAAATATATATATATCATCAAAGGTGCGAGCAGTGAAAGAAAAAAATTGATAATTTGGACTACATGCGAATTAAAAACCTTTGTGCTGCAAATGATACCATAAAGAAAGTGAAGACTATTTGGAAGTTGCTAAATGAGAATCTCTTAAATATTCTCAGCGTGTACACACACACACACACACGAAAGATAACTATGTGCAGTGATGGATGTGTTGACTAACCTTATTGTGATGATCATTTCACAGTATGTACATATACCAAATCATCATGTTATACACCTTAAAGTTAAACATTGTTATATTTCACATATCTCAATAAAGCTGGGGGCAAAATGATGGTGAGAAGACAACCCAAAAAATGAGAGAAAATATTTGCAAATCTTATGTCTGATAATGGACTGTATCCAGAATACATAAAAATGCTTATAACTTAGTAATAACCCAAATTTTAAATGGGTAAGAGATTTGAATATACATTTCTCTCAAAAAGATATACAAGTGGCCCTTAAGCACACGAAAAGATGCTCAGCATCATTACTCATTAGGGAAACCAAAACTTACTTTAGCAGTAAGATTCTGCTAAAGCACCCAACCTATAGGGTGGCTATAATAAAAAATGTGGACAATAACAAGTTTTGGTGAGGATGTGGAGAATTGTAAGCCTCATAGGTTGCTGGTGGGAATGTAAAATGGTATAGCCACTTGCAAAAACAGTTTGGCACTTCCTCAAAAATGTAAATATAGAGTTACCATATGACTCAGTAATTTCACTCTTAGGTATACACCCAGAAGAAATGAAAGCATATGTCCACATAAAAACTTGTACACAAACAAATACTTCTAGAAGAATTATTCATAATAGCCAGAAAGTAGAAGCAATCCAAATGTCCATCAACTCATGAATGGATAAATAAAATGTGACATATTCATACAATGGCATACTACTCAGTCATAAAAAGGAACAAAGTACTGACACATGTTATAGCACAAACCAACCTTGAAAACATTATACTGTGTGAAAGAAGCCAGTCACAAAAGACCACATAGTGTATGCTTCCATTTATATGAAATGTCAAGAACAGGCAAATCTACAAAGTCGATTAGTAGTTATTAGGGCTTTTGGTGAAGTGGATGTGGGATGGGGGGTGGGAAGGAGATGAGAGGTCACAGCTAATGGGTATGTTATTTTTAAGGGGGATGAAAATGTTCTAAAATTAGACTGTGGTGGAAATCACACAACCCTGTGGACATAGTAAAAGCCATTGAATTATACACTTTTTAAATTGTGATTTCTGTGGTTGTTGAATTGTATACTTTAAATGGGTGAATTTTATGGTATGTGAATTATATCTCAACAAAGTTGTTTTAAAAAATGAACTTCATCAATGAGGGGTAAGTGGAATTCACATACCTCCAGAGATGTTACCCTGAGAAGGACACATCACTTTTGGAGTATTCTGGCTGGGGATGAGTAATTGGAATTTAATCCTGAGCAAAAGAGGCAAGATACAAAATCAAACAGAAAAAAAAAAAGCCCAAGTTAGAGAATCAGAGAGCACACAAGGAGAAAAAACGTGGGCAGGGGCTGGGGGGACTATTATTCACGTCCTCAGAGAGATAAGACAGTGTCACATTCATGACATAAGAAGAGGATCCTGTGACAAGGAACACTAGGAGAAGAAAAACACAGCCCTTAGAAATTAAATACATGTTAGCAGAAATGAGGAGCTCCTTGGAAAAACAGTTTTGGAAATTTCCACAAAAGTGGAGAAAAAAGACAAAGAGATAGAAGATTAGAGAGAATAGGTGAGAAGGTAAGAGGATCTGTCCAGTGAGTACGAAACCTAAGTAATAGGAAGTCCAGAAAGAGAGAAAATGGAGAGGCAGAAATCAGCAATTAAAGTAATTTAAGAAAAAAATCTCAGAACTGAAGAACAAGATGTTTGATCAAAAGCCCTGTTGAGTGAATTTCACAAATCTAGAAACCTGAATTTTTCTATCATCGGTAGGTGAGGAGCAATTGCCCAGTGGTGTAGAGTTGGGCAGGGGTGTAGAGTCTGGCACAATTGACTAAAAAGACTTACACTAAGGTACCTCACTGTGAAATTTCAGAACACTGGGAACAAAGAGAAGATTCTACAATCTTCTAGAGATGGTGTGTGGGGGCGGTTTTTAGAAAAGAGAGGGTAGAATTTGGAATATGAATGTTTTTTATTTTCCTTTAGAAACTCTGGAAGTAAAAAGACTACAGAGCACTGCCTTCAAGATTTTGAAAGAAAATTATTTTCTTGCATAATTTTATTTTATACCCAGCTCATTTAATATGTATGTATGAAGATAGATTTAAAATATTTTTAGACTTTCAAAATCCCTCCAAATTTGCCTCCCATGCACTCTTTCCTCAAGAAGCTCTCAAGGAGGAAAAAAAAAAAAAAAGATTTAGCTGAGAACCAGATAAGATATGAGGAAAAAGAAGATTCCACATGGGAGAGGGGTAAAGGGAATCCCACGAAGTACCATGAAAGAAGTACTAGGATCACAGCCACACCCTGGATGTGAGGGCAACCTATCCAATGTACTCAAAAGACCAGTATATTGAAGATTATAATTTCCAAGATCTCTATTGCCATTGTACCATCTTTTTGAGGACAGAGTGAGCCTGGCACTGATTCTTACGTAAGCTTGACTTAGCTTAACCATATGGTTATGAACTTCCACTCTTCTTTTTATGCCCAGACAGTTAGTTCACTCCACCTAAGTGGTCGCTTTCATTTATTCATGAGCACTAGAGGTGGGTCATAAACATAGAAGCTGAAAATACAGGGCAACCCACTCTCTCTGACAGATTTCTGCTGTGCATCCAATACCTGGTCCATACGTACTCCAACCCCACCTGCTGTCCTGACCATGGTGCACCCTGTGATTCTTGGCCACACTCACCCATGACCTTACCTTACCCACTGACTCCCAGGTCACAGTGGCCCTTTCTTTACACAACTAGGTTTCTGATACTCAGTTTTTCAAAACAATGTATTGTTTGTTTAGGAATACAAACATAGGTGGAAAACTGTAAAAAAAAAAGCAAGGAAATTATTAACACAGAATAGTGGTTACTTGGAAGTTGGGGAGGGCGAAATGGAGGAAAAATATTAAAGGTACCAGTAAATATTCTATTTATTACCCTGAGTATGTTTAGGTGTGTGTGTGTCTGTGAGTGAGAAAGAGAGAGGGAGAGATGTGTATGTAGATGTTCACCATATCATTATTCTGTAAATGGTACATGTGTTTTATATTATTTATCTGTGTATTATAGCTTCGTTTGCTATATTTCAAAACAAAAATTTCTTTCAAAAGACAGTAAGCAAAATCACTGGCATTTTGCTCAGAACTTCCTTTTCCTTAATCAAGGATTTATAGACATTGGCAGACTAATTTAAAACAGTTTTTTCCTGAAGGAATTGCAATGGTCCTTCTAAAAATCCACGTTTATTTTATTTTAAAAGAATTTTTGGCTACAACGCGCATGGCACGCGGGATCTTTGTTCCCTGACCAAGGATCAAACCCATGCCCCACACAGGGGAAGCGCAGAGTCTTAACCACTGGACCGCCAAGGAAGTCCCTAAGATCCATTTTTAAATGCTCAAAAGTTGGAGGAAGGATGAATGTAACAGAGTTCAGGAGATGAATTTCTAGAAACAGACAATGCCAGATCATGAAGGACCTTGAATGCTAGAATCATCCCGGCCTGCAGGGAGGTCTCTAACTACACCTGGACGAGGACCAGATATGTGTGGCTGGTGATTTCCCCCACCCTCAGCCTTTTTTCATCAGTGTGTTTGGGGCAGATCAGGAGGTTACAGAGCCCCAGTAACAAGTGATGTGCAAGCTCACGGGAAATGTCTCAGGTTCTTAGAGGAGGCGAGGTGGTTTTTTTTTTTTTTTTTTTTAAGAAAGAGTTCTTGTATTTTTTATTTTATTATTATTATCATAAAATTTTTAAAGGTTTTTTTTTAAAAAAGAAAAAGAAACAGCTTTTGACTTGCAACTGGGCCGTTAGACACCATGTAACCTATGCTGCCTTACGTGGGCCAGGTGTTAGCTGGTCCAATTAGCTGTTATACTACTCCTGCCCAGAGGTGCTACATCAAAAAAAGGAATAAATATGTATAATAAGGACTATGCCTGAACAGGTCCTGAAAGATAACTGTTTCAAGAGCAGATGGATTGGGACTTCCCTGGTGGTCCAGTGGTTAAGACTCCACGTTCCCAATGCAGGGGCCCTCGGTTCGATTCCCTGGTCTGGGAACTAGATCCCACATGCCACAACTAAAGATCCCGCATGCCACAACTAAAGATCCTGCATGCCACAATGAAGATCCTGCATGCCGCAACTAAGACCTGGTGCAGGCAAACTAATTAATTATTTTTTTTAAAAAAAGAGCAGATGGATCATATTTGCTGTGTGTCCGCTCATGCTACACGCTGGCCCCTGCTTGACCGTGGACACTATTGTGTCATTGACTGAGGAGAAACTATTTTGAGCTTCATTTAGAGATGCTGTTTGTGATGTAGCCCCTCTCAGAAGTTGTCCTGAAGGACAGGGAAGCAGAAAAATCCTCCCAGTGGCATGAACATTAAGCAACACATCTCCTTGTCCTCTACATCCAGAAGAAGAGATTAACCTGAACTAAGAAACTCCATCAATTCCTGGGCAAAGGCTAGTGTCTTGACTGGACAACCAGTGACTTGGAATGACCACGATGGGGAGACTGCTAGTGAGGAGCTTTGGGCCAAGAGTGTGCAACTAATTTGTGCACAGGTAAATGTTCACCAAGAGTCCTCCACTGCGGAGAAGGCTCATCATAATCAGTTTGGCAAGACAACTCACTTTGCAGATGCTGGTCAGCCTCCTTGTCCGACCATTTCAGTGCTTGCTCGTAAATAAAGTGGTAATGGTGTCAAGACAGAAGCTGTGCAAAACCTCATCAATCTGGACTTGCCCTCACCAGAGCCAGCCTTGTGTATCATAGGCTAACTGCCATTGCTGAGTGCCCGACATGCCAGCAGCAGCAATCCTGTGCCCCTAATGTGGTACCACCTCCCAAGGGAAACAGATGTTACATGGTAGTAGGTCGATTACGTACCACGGGATCTCCTCAGTTACAAAGTGGGCAGGAATCCACCCTCACAAGGATGTATACTTATTCTGAATTTGGATTTGTTTTCTTTGTTGTCCTTCTAGCACCATCATCTGGGGACTTACAGAACACTATACTGTCATATACTCCCAAATAATATTACTTCTAACCTAGAAAATCAATCCACACTGAAAGAAGAAAGGTAATGGGTTTATCTTCTCAGGACTCTCTGATCTTACCATGTATTCAGTCACCCAACAGCAGACAGCTAGCTGCCCACATAGAATGGTAGAATGGCCTGTTAGCAACAGGCGGGGATCAACAATGTAATTGCCTGCAGCCTCAGAGAGACAAACAAGAAAAGAACTTTCCAGTCAGAATGGAACTGCATATGTGGACTCATGTAGATAGGAGAAAACACAGCATATCTGATATGTTACAAGTAATTCAGGAAGGCAGAGGATGGGGAGGGCAAGAAAATGTGCTTAGCAGGTGAACTCTGCAGGTCTCACTGAGAAGCATGGCCTTTCTTCCATAGGTGATCGGGAGCCAAGGAAGGTTGCCGTGTGAGAGTGACAGGCACAATTTACAGCACAATTTGCAGTTTGGAGGGGTGCCCTTGCCACCACACATTCCTCCTTTGGAGGGTAATCATTGCTTGAATGCTTGGTCGTTCTTCAATCCTTCTCCAGGAGGTGAAGCTTCCCTTCCCGCGATGCAGGCAGGATTGTGGTGACTGGCTTCTAACAACAGGGTAGATAACAGAACAATTGTAACTTTACAGACAAGAAAACCCCTAAACTAAGCCATCAAGCGTAACATCATCAGAAATGCATCACATTAATATAAGGCAGCCTCTGATGTGATGCCAGGAGAGGAACACACCATCTCTGTGATGTTCTTCCCGAAAGCTGGGTGAAGGTTATGGTGGAACTTTCTGGACTATCATTTCAACTCTTCCGTAAATGAGAATTATTTCAAAATAAAAGTATGAAAATTATTTTAAAGTAAAAAGAAAAAAAGGGATAATACCTTGTCCAAAAGATCTTCACTAAAGATAATTTTAGAGAATATATTTCAAGCAGAGTGAAATGATTCTGCATGGAAGGTCTGAGATTCAGGAAGGAGTGATGAGCAGAGAAATTGTAAGTATTTGGTAATTCGAAACAAACGTCAACTATATAAACTATAGGGACTTCCCTGGAGGTCCAGTGGGTAAGCCTCCGCGCTCCCAGTGCAGGTGGCCCAGGTTCGATCCCTAGTCGGGGAACTAGATCTTGCATGCATGCTGCAGCCAGGAAGCCTGCATGCTGCAACGAAGATCCCGAGGGCCGCAACTGAGACCTGGCGCAGCCAAAAATACATAAATGAATAATAAATAAGGGCCTTCCTGCTGGTGCAGTGGTTAAGAATCCACCTGCCAATGCAGGGGACATGGGTTCGAGCCCTGGTCCGGGAAGATCAAACATGCCGTGGAGCAGCTAAGGCCGTGAGCCACAACTACTGAGCCTGTGTTCTGGAGCCTGCGAGCCACAACTACTGAAGCCCACACGCCTAGAGCCCATGCTCTGCAACAAGAGAAGCCACCACAATGAGAAGCCTGCGCACCACAACAAAGAGTAGCCCCCACTCGCTGAAACTAGAGAAAGCCGGTGCGCAGCAACGAAGACCCAATGCAGCCAAAGATAAAATAAATGAAATAAATTTTAAAAATAAATAAATAACTAAAATAAATAACTAAATATTTTAAAAAACTATATAAACAATAATATTTTGAGGACTTAAAAAAAAGAGCCAATACACATGAAAAAAATGCCAAGTATACTAAGAACGGGGGTATCACAGTTTAACTGTTCTAGGATTCTTGTGCCATTCAACAAGATGATAAAAATATTAACTTTAGACTTTGACAAGTATATGTATTAAAATGTCTGGCATTACAACTAAAAGAAGGATATTTATCATCCACTTCAGTAAATTTTTAAAAAATCTTAAAAAATTCAAAATAAGGCAAGAAAGTAACTGCAAATAAGTATAGAAAAGATAGGATAACTAAAACCCACAAAATAAAATAGTAGAAGTAAATACAAATAAAAATAGATAGACTAAGTGCTCTAGTTAAAGAAAAAATATTAAACTATGTTTTTATAAATTTATTTATTTTTAATTTATTTTTATTTTATTTTTGGCTGTGTTGGGTCTTCGTTGCTGCATGCCGGCTTTCTCTAGTTGCGGCAAGCAGGGGCTACTCTTCCTTGCAGTGCACGGGCTTCTCATTGCAGTGGCTTCTCTTGTTGCGGACCACAGGCTCTAGGTGTGCGGCCTTCAGTAGTTGTGGCTTGTGGGCTTCAGTAGTTGTGGCTCGTGGGCTGTAGAGTGCAGGCTCAGTAGTTGTGGCGCACGAGCTTAGTCACTCTGCGGCATGTGGGATCTTCCCGGACCAGGCCTTGAACCCCTGTCCCCTACACTGGCAGGTGGATTCTTAACCACTGTGCCACCAGGAGAGCCCTAAACTATTTTTTTTAAAGTCAAGATATTAGTTGGCTTACAAGAGACATTTTTAAGACATAAGTATACAGAGAGTTGAAGGGAAAGAGTAGAAAAAGATATATCAGGCAAATACCAACCAAATGTAAGCTACAATCAGACCAAATAAACTTTAAGGCAAAAAGTACTATTGGAGATTATTTACCACAGTATAATAATAAAAAAGTTCACTTCCCAAGAATGATATCACAATTATGTGTATGTGAACCTAATAACATAGCCTCAAAACACACTTGTATTTTTAAACTTGGAATTTCAAGGGAAAATAGGCGAATCCATCATCATTGTAAAGAATTTTACGTTACTCTTAATAATGGATTAATCAAGCAGGAGAAAAACATCATAAGGTAACAGAAGATTTAAACAACACAGTTAAGAAGCTTGATCCAACAGCCATACATAGAGTATTGGTTTCCAATATCACTTTTTTTTCAAGCACGGTGAAATACTTATGAAATTGATCATATGCACTAGGCCATAAAACAATTCTCAACAAATTTTCAAAGGATTAATATCATGCAAATTATGTTATTTAACCACAGCTTAATTAAGTTAGGAATGAAAAATAAAAAGATAACTGGAAAAGTTCCCTATATTTGAAAATTAACAAATACAATATTACATAACTCAGAAAAATATTTTTATCTTGAAAATGATAAAAATACTACATACCATTGTTTAGCAGTGTTAAATTCTTATATTAGAAAAGAAGAAAAGTATCCCCTCAAGAAGTTAGATAAAAAACAAAAGAATAAATCTAAAGTAAATAGAAGAAAAGAAATATTGATAAAGATGAAAATTAAGGAAATTAAAAAATAAACAGAAATAGAGATCAACAAATCCAGAAGCTGTTTCTTTGAAAAGGTTTATAGCATTTTCTCCAATAATGTTCAAGGAAAAAAAGATGAGAAGGCAAAAATAAACAATAGTAAGAATAATAAAGAAAAAATAATTACAGATACTACAGAAATTACATGGATATTAAAGGATATTATAAACAACTTCCTGAAATGAAAATGAAATAGACAAATTCTTAGAAAAATATGTTTTCAAAACTGATTAAAGAAGATGGGAAACCATAATAATTTTACAACCATTATAAGAAATTGCATCAGTATGCAAACATTTTCCCACAGGGAAAACACTAGGTCTGGATGGTTTTACTGGTGAATTTTTCCAAATATTTAAAGAACAAATAATTTTACCTTATAAAACTATCAGGAGGGACTTCCCTGGTGGACCAGTGGGTAAGACTCTGTGCTCCCAATGCAGGGGGCCTGTGTTCGATCCTTGGTCAGGGAACTAGAACCTGCATGCATGTGGCAACTAAGAGTCCGCATGCCACAACGAAGACCCTGCACGCCATAACTAAGACCCGGAGCAGCCAAAATAAATAAATAAATATCTTAAAAAAACTATCTAGAGAATAGAAAAAGAAAGAACTCTCCTTTCTCATTTCATGAGGCAAGCATAACTTTGATAACAAAATAAGAAAGAATAATTCAAGACAGGAAAATTATAGACAAGATTCACTCAGGGACATAATCACACAAATCCTAAAAAATTTACCTATGTAAATCCTCCATTTTTTTTTTCTTTTTTTTTGCGGTATGCGGGCCTCTCACTGTTGTGGCCTCTCCCACTGCGGAGCACAGGCTCCGGACGCGCAGGCTCGGCGGCCATGGCTCACGGGCCCAGCGGCTCCGTGGCATGTGGGATCTTCCCGGACCGGGGCACGAACCCGTGTCCCCTGCATCAGTAGGTGGACTCTCAACCACTGTGCCACCAGGGAAGCCCAATCCTGTTATTTTTTAAATATAATATATCATGACCAAGTTGGATTTGTCCAGGATGCAAAATGGATTTAACATTAGAAAAATAATCATTGCCCCTCACTGCCTTCAGAGGTTAAAGGAGAAAATTAACAATCATATCATTAGTTGCAGGAAAAGCATTTGACAAAATTCAGCATTTGGTAATGTTAAAAACTCTTAGCAATATGGAAATAGAAGGTAAGTTCCTCATTCTTATTAAGAGCACCCTCAAAAACTATAGCAAATATCACCCTCAATTTGAAAGCATTTCTTTTGCAAGATTAGAAGCAAGACAAGGGTTCAAACTATCACCACACAAATGATAAAAAGAAAGGATTGACATATTTATGTAAATTAATAATAGGAGCTTTTGTTCACCAAGAGACACCACTAAGAAAAGTGAAATGACAAGCTAAAAACTAGGGGAAATAATATACAACATATATAACTGACATGTATCAGGACCTGGAAAATATAAAGAATTAAGAAAGATGCAAGCAATGCAATAGAAAAATAGGCAAAAGATTAGAACAAGAACTTCACAGAAAAGAAAACTGAAATGGCCAATAAATGTATAAAAAAAGGTCGATCTCACTAGTAACCAGGGAAATGCACATTAAGCTACCACAATAATAACAATACTAAAAATTGTGCTTATTATATAATGCAGACTATTTTAGTGCTATAACTATAGCAACTTTAAACTCTCACAACAGACCTATGTGACAGTACGGCAGCTATTACTACTGATGTGCCCTGCATGAGAAAACTTAGACAGTCGTAAAGACAGGCAGTAAAAACTCCTTCAACTTTGTTCATTTTCAAAGTTGCATGGCACTTCTACATCTTTTGTATTTCCAAAAGAATTTTAGGATCTGCTTGTCAGTTTCTAGAAATGAATCCTGCTGGGATTATGATTGCGAGTGCAATGAATCTATAAATCAATGTGGTGATAATTGACATCTTAACAATATTGAGTTTTCCAGTCCAGAAGAAGGTATATCTTTCCATTTTCTTAGGGCTTTTTTAACATTCTCAGCAATATTTTGTACTCAATAAACATATCTTGTACATTATTTGTCAGATTAACCCCTAAATATTTCATATTTTTGATGTGATTGTAAAATATATTTTTTTTACATTTTCATCTCCAATTGTTTGTTGCTGGTATATAGAAATACAATTTATTTTTTAACTCTGGTAAAATACACATAACATAAAATTCACCAACTAACCTTTTTTTTTTTCCTTTGGCCATGCTGCACAGCTTGTGGGATATTAGTTCCCTGACAAGGGATCGAACCCGGGCCCCCAGCAATGGAAGCATGGAGTCCTAACCACTGGACCACTAGGGAATTCCCCATCTTAACCATTTTCAAATGTACAGTTCAGTGGTGTTAAGTACATCCATCATGTTATTGTGCAACCATCATTACCATCCATCTCCAGAGCAAGACTGAAACTCTCTTTATTAAATAATAACTTCCCATTCCCTGCTCCCGCTCTCTCCTGGAAACCACCATTCTACTTTATGTCTCTATAAACTTGACTACTCTAGGACCTCATTATAAGTGGTATCATACAATTTTTGTCTTTTTGTGACTGGCTTATTTTGCTTAACATAATATTCTCAAGGTTCTTCCATGCTGTAGCAGAAGTCAGAATTTCCTTCCTTTTCAAAGGTGAATAATATTCCATTGTACGTATAGACCATATTTCATTTATCCATTCATCCATCAATGGACATTTGGGTTGCTTCTACGTCTTGGCTACTGTGAATAATGCTATGAATAATAGTTCATAGCTATTCGTGCTATGAACACGAATGTGCAACTATCTCTTCAAGAACTTGCTTTGAATTCTTTTAGATATACACCCAGATGTGGAATTGCTAGATCACATGGTATTTCTATTTCTAATTTCTGGAGGAACAACCATGCTATTTTCCACAGTGGCTGCAACATTTTACATTTTGAACAACACACAAGTGTTCCAATTTCTCCACCTCTTCATCAACATTGTTATCTTCTGTTGTTTGTTATTTTTTATAGTAGACACCCTAATGGGCGTGAGGTGGTATTTCATTGTGGTTTTGATCTTACATTTCCCTAATGATTAGTGATGTTGAGCATCTTTTGATGCACTTATTGACCATTTGTATATCCTCTTTGGAGAAAAGTCACTTCAAATCCTTTGCCCATTTTGAAATCAGATCATTAACACTTGCTTTTTTTGTATGTTGATCTTACGTGCTACAACCTTGAAAAACATTAATTTTAGCAGTTGTTTGTAGATTCCGTATGATTTTCTAGATAGACAATCATGTCATCTATGAATAAAAGTTTAATTTCTTTCTTTCCAATCTAAATGCCCTTTAATTTTCCTGCCTTATTGATCTGGCTAGAATCTAGAGCACAATGTTGAATAGACGTGGTGACAGCAGGCATCTTTGCCTTGATCATGTCTCCGAAGGAAAGTATTGGTCTTTTATCATTAAATATCATGCTAGTTTTACATTTTAAAAAATACTCTTCATCAGGGTGAGAAAAGATTCCCTTCTATCCTTAATTTGATGAGAGATTTTTGTGTGGAATAGATGTTGGATTTTGTCAAATGCTTTTTCTGTATCTGTTGTGATGATCATATGATTTTTTGTTTTTTAGTCTTCTAGGATGGTGAATTATTACCTCAACTGATTTTCAAATGTTAAACCAGCCTTGCAGTCCTGGATAAACCCAGTTGGCCATGATATATTATCTGTTTTATATACAGTCATATTCAATTTGCTAAAAATTTTGAAAGAATTTTGCATCTGTGCTTCCACATTCATGAAGGATACTCCTTTTCTAGTAATGCTTTTGTCTGGTGCTGCAATCAGAGTGATGTTGACCTCAGAAAATAAGTTGGGAAATATTCTCTCCCCTTCAAATTTCTGGAAGAATTTATGGAGAATTGGTTTTATTTATTTATTAAATGTTTGGTAGAACTTACCAGTGAGACCATATATCCCTGAAATATCTTTGTGGAAGGTTTATAAACTATAAATTCCATCCCTTTAACAGATGTAGGATTATTCAAATTATCTATTTCTTCTGGTATATCCTTTAGTAGATTGTCATTCAAGGAATGACATTAATCTAAGTTGTCAACTGTTTTTTGGCATAAGGTTGTTCATATTATTCCTTATTCTTTTAATGTGTGTAGTATCTAAGGTTATGTCTCTCTTTTCATTATTTATATTGTTAATTCATGTCTTCTCTTTTTGTTTTCCTGGTCAGTCTCCTTAGAATTTAATTGATTTTTTAAATCTTTTCAACAAACCATCTTTTAGTTTCATTGATTTTTCTCTTTTGCTTTCCTGCTTTTCATTGATTGCAACTCTTTATTATTTCCTCCCTCTATTTACTATGGGGTTTTTGTTTGCTTTTCTTTTTCTAATTTCTTAATGTAGATGCTTCATTAATTGATTTGTTCCCACTCTTCTAATAAAACTGTTTAGTGCTCTAAATGTCCCTCTAAGCACTGATTTAGCTAGCCTCTACATATTTTGATATGTTTCATTTTCATTCAATAAAACACTTTCTAAGTTCTCTTGTAATTTATTCTTTGACCCACGTGTTCCTTGCTTTGCAAACATTTACTGATTTTCCAGATACATTTCTGTAATTAATATCAGCTTAATTTCATTTTTGATAGAGATCACAGTGTGTATAATTTCAATCTTCTTGAATATATTAAAATTTGTTTCATGATCCAGAATATAGTCTATTTTGGTGAATATTTTGTGTGCACTAGCAGAAAATGTGGATTCTTCTGTTGTTAGGTACAATGTTTTATAAATCTCTATTAGTGGACAATGTTCTTCACGTACTCTATATCATTACTCATTTTCTTTCTACTGATTTTTTAATCAGTTATTGGTACAGGAGTGTTGAAATTTTAACTGTAATTTGTCTATTTCTCTTCATTTCTATCAGTTTTTGCTTCAGTATTTTGAAGGTCTGTTATTAGTTCTATATACATTTATGATTGTTAAGTCCTTTTGATGAATTGACTCTTTTATCATTCTAAAATATCCACTTTTATTCCCGGTAATATTCCCTGATCTAAAATCTACCTTTTTTTTATATTAATACAGCCATTCCAGCATTCTTTTGATTAGTGTTTGCATGGTGTATCTTTTCTCATTCTTTTAATAGTAACTTATCTGTGTCTTTTTATTTAAAATGTATTCCTTATAGACACTACATATTTGGCTCATGCTTTTATTCAATCTGATAATCTGTACCTTTTATTTGGATGTTTATACCATATATATTTAATATAATTGCCAATATGGTTGAGTTTAAATCTACCATTTTGCTATAGTTTTCTATTTGTCTCATCTGTTCTTTGCTTTTTTTCTTCTTTTCCTGTCTTCTGGATTGAGTAATTTTGTGACTCCATTTTATTTCTAGTATTGGCCTATTAGCTATACCTCAGATTTATTGTTATTGTTCCTTTCAGTGGTTGCTCTAGAGTTTACAATATGCATCTTTAGCTTACCCCAGTCTACCTGCAAATATTATACCACTGTATGTGCAGTGTAAAACCCTGTGACAGCTACTCCCATTTCCTTAGACAACCCCATCATCCACTTCATTCTACATAAGTTTTTTTTTTTTTTTTTTTTGCGGTACGTGGGCCTCTCACTGTTGTGGCCTCTCCCGTTGCGGAGCACAGGCTCCGGATGCACAGGCTCAGCGGCCATGGCTCACGGGCCTAGCCGCTCCGCGGCACGTGGGATCTTCCCGGACCGGGGCACAAACCCGTGTCGCCTGCATCAGCAGGTGGACTCTCAACCACTGTGCCACCAGGGAAGCCCCAATTCTACATAAGTTTTAAACTCCAAGTGCATTGTCTTTAATTTGCCTTCAAATCAATCATCTTATAAAGGAGATTAATTTAAAAACATTATACTTATCCACACATTTCTCATTTCCAGTACTCTTAATACTTTTCTACAAACACACATTTCCATCTAATAAAGGATATATACTTTCCTCTTCTTTCTGAAGAAATGTTTTTCACATTTCTGGCAGTTCAGGTCAGCTAGGGATAAACTGTCTTAGCTTTTTCTTTGAGTGTCTGAAAAACTTATTTTGCCCTCATTTCTAAAAGACATTCTTTTTTTTTTTGCTGACTAAGGAATTTCAGATGGAGTTTTTAATCTTTCAATAATTTAAAGTTATTTTTTCTCATTTTCTTCTTGGTTGTATAGTTTCTAAAGATAAGTCTAATGTAATTCTTACCTTTGTTGCTTTATATGTAATGTGTTTTTTTTAATCTGGCAAAGGTTAAGATTTTTCTCTTTATCATTGATTTTCAGTAACTTTACTATAATGTGCCTTGGTGAGGTTATAATTTTGTTTATTCTGCTTGGTGTTCATTAAACTCCCTTGAATTTGTGGATTTACAGTTTTTATTCAATTTGGGAATATTCCAGCCATTATTCTTCAAATCTCTCTGCTAACCCCCAATATAGGGTAAATTCATCCTCAGTACTAAGATGATACCCTCCTGAGGACTCTACCCAAGGCCAACAGTGTTGAAAGCTCTTTCCATTCTGGCTTCTGGAAACAGGCACTATTTCCACCCACATGGGAGCTCTGGGAATTGTTTTACCTGTCATTTTTTGGTGGTTCTTTCCCCAATTAGTTTGTTCTCAAACATGTGCAAATTAATACCCATCCACAGACCCTGCAGATACCTGGGATTATATATATATATATATACATCCTCCCCCTTTCTGGTTCTCTGTCCTGCAAATGTTAGCTACCTTGCTCTCCCTCAGTTGTGATCTTTGTATCCTCAACTCAGCATATTGCTGGGCTCTGGGCTGAGGCCTGGACACTGTCTCAATGCAGTAGGCTGGGGCAATTAGATGGTTCCACTTGTGTACCTCTCTTGCTTCAGTCATCACTGCCCTACACTGTCTATTGCCCAATGTCTAAAAACTGTTGTTCCATATAGCTTTTTTCAGGTTTTCTAGTCATTTAAGAGGGGAGGATAAATCCAGTCCCCAGTAATCAATCATGGACAGAGCAGAAGTTCTTACTTGGAGAGCTTTTTAAAACACAGAGTCAAATTCATCTCACTCTCAGAAACTCAGATTCAGTAGGTTTGGCCTGGAATCCTGGAATCTTTACTTATTAAAAAGTACTCAGGTGATTCTGATACACAGGAAGTGTTGGAAACTATATCTTGATACATCAGGCAAAGCCTTGTTCAAACATTCTTCTAATCAGAAGGAGGGACAGACCTTTTCAGTTTTAAAACTTTTCCTGGTTCTGAGTATGGTGGGGGTACTTACAGCAGACCAATGATCCAGTGAAAACAATAAGTTAATTCAGTCTCTGATCTATTAAGGTGCTCAGTCCTCCTAAGGGCTCTGCAAAGGAGATAATATTATCTGGATAATATTATCCAGAGCCTCTATAGTTTTTTTGTTTTGTTTTGTTTTTGCGGTACACGGGCCTCTCACTGTTGTGGCCTCTCCTGTTGCAGAGCACAGGCTCTGGACGCGCAGGCTCAGCGGCCATGGCTCTCAGGCCCAGCCACTCCGCCACATGTGGGATCTTCCCGGACCGGGGTATGAACCTGTGTCCCCTGCATCGGCAGGCGGACTCTCAACCACTGCGCCACCAGGGAAGCCCCCTCTATAGTTTTAATGTGTGGCAGTCTATTAAAAATTACCAGGCAGGCCAAGAGCTAGTTTAAAAAACAAACAAACAAACAAAAAACCCAAAAACCAATGGAAAGAAAATGTAATAGAAATAGACCCACAGAATATCTAGATATTGTAATGATCAGGAAGAGATTTAAAATAGCTGGGACTGATGTTCAAGAAAGTATTGGCAAAAGTGGAGAAAAATAAAAAGATGGAAAATTTCTCCAAATGAATTAAATTTTATTTTTTTAAAAATCACATGAACATCCTAGAACTTGAAAATACAATGATCAATATTAAGAACTCAATACATAGATTTAAGATAAGATTTAAATTGTGCGTACAAAATGTACAGACTCACGCACAAAGAGGCAAAAAATATAATAGGAAATACAGATGGTAAACAATGAAAAATTCTGACATAGGTGTACATGAAATCCTAAAAGGAAAAGAGACGTAAGAAGAGATAGTGACCAAGATGTTTCTAAAACAGAGAAAAGATATCAAGCTACCAATTGAAGGGATTATGTAAGTGGCACTCATCCCATGACCCAAGTGGGATGAGTACAAAGAAAACCATATTTAGACACATCACAGGAAAATGGCTGAAAACTAAGCAAAAAACAAAAAAACTAAAAGAAGCCAGAGGAAAAAATGACATTACTTTCCAAAGGAGTAACAAAGGAATGATGGAAACCAGAGGAGATCTTCGAAGTGCTGAAAAAAACTTGCTAAACGAGACTGCTATACCCAGCAAAAATACGAAGGATAAAATGAAGTTTTGAGGCAAACAGAAATGGAGAGAAATTGTCTCCAGCAGACCTGCTCTGAACAGAGGAATATTCAAACAGAGGGAAAAAAATTCCAGTCATAAGCACATAAATGTATATTGGAACAAGAAGCAACATAAAGGGTAAATATGTAGGCGAATATAATGAGTATTGACTGTACGATGATTATAAAACCTTGTATGGTTTAAAATATATGCACAATTAAAATCCATGACAATAAACACAAAAGGGGAAGGGGTAAGTGGAGGCACAATATTACTCTAAGCTCTTAGCATTTGGGGGAAAGTGGTAAAAGTAATCATTTATATTAGAGTGTAATAAGTCAATCAGGAATGCTGTAATCTCTAAGATTTCTTTAGAAATGTATAATTAATAAACTGATAGAGGAGGTTAATGGTATACTTAAATATTTAAATTAATTCAAAAGGCAAGAAATAAGAGAATAAGGGATATAAAGTAAATGGGCAAAGGAAATGAATAATAAGATGGCAGGTATAAATCTAAATACAGCAGTAATTATATTAAATGTAAATGGACTAAAAACTCCTGTTGAAACAAGGATAGAGCAGCCTTCCAATTTTAGGCTTAGCTGGACTCTGCATAAACTGTAGTTTATAACAGATACTACTGAAAGGGCAGGGATTCCTAGAGCGAATTGTGGAAGGGGGAAGAACTTTTAGCTGCCAGCTCTGCATGGCTGAATTCTGAGGAAGCTTGAACCAAAGAGAAGCTGTCCTCCCAGTACTGTGGATTTTGTTTTTTAACATGCAAAAGATGAAGACCTTAATATGTCTTTGTTGCAAATCTTTTATTTTGAGAAGACCGCCTGAATGTGCCATTAAGTTATGCAAATGTAAAGCAAAGAGTCTCTGTAGAAGCTGTTTGAAAAGCTAAACTGTGCTTTGTTGTTGCAAATTGTTTTAAATTCTTGCTACTGTGTGCTTAAACTCCAGTTTGGTCTTTTCACAGGAATGCCTGTGGCTAGTTTCCTTCTAAATTAACCAAAAGCAAACACAACTCATCTCTGTATTATTTTTCTTCTGAAGACCACACACTAGTCTCTCATGAAGAACTCATTTTCTTTCTATTAATATGACTTTATCTGTCCTCTTTGGGAAATAAAAACATTGCTTTACTCTTCGAAAAGAGAATTTCCCCCACTTCTTCCCCCCAAATGTATTTTCATTACAAATATCTCTTATTTTACCTGAGACTGCATCTATCTGATTCATCTAGGATGGAAAATATTCTAATAGATTATTTTCTATCCCCAAATTTCTCTCCTAATTTGGGGATGGGGCTTGGCAGTAGGTGATTAAGGGTGATTCAGTAAATCTCACCACATCACACTGACGTTAGCAGTTGTCAGTGGTAGGATACTGAGTTGAAAATATAAGTTGTTATGTTATTATTGAATGGTCTAGACAGTCTATGGTATAGAACAATAAGGCTAAGGATTAGAGTGGAGAAAAGCTATAGAGACAGGAAAGTATAGGTTGAGGTATAAACAAGGCAGGGCTTGATTTGGGGGGTGGAAATTCAATCTCTTAGTAACTGAAATAATGTTCATTCACTAGCAACATTTTTTGGAGTCTGTACTGCTTGCACAACTCTATGCCACTAGAGATGCAAAGAGGCATCCTAGAAGAGACTATACCTGGGAATGCATTCATAAGACGTAGATGAGGCCACACAACCGTTGCCACACGAAAAACAGGGCAAGTGGTCAAACTACAAAAGTTCAGAAAAGGAAGTAGACGATAAGGTAGTAAGCGAGAAGGTGCACTTTAAAAGGTAAAGCTGAGATAAAACGAGGAGGTGTTGGGGAGAATAGTCTACCAGATAAAAAGGTCCAGTGGCAGGAAAACGCTTCCACACAAGATTATCAATTATTTAGTATGTCTTTTCATTTGTCATTTACTGCCCTTCCAGGGAATGCAGGCTAATAAAAAGTATGACTCAGTCTCTGCCTCAGGAGTTTAAACTGGAAGAGAGACCAGACAAAGAAACATCCATGCAGCCAGTAGAGGACAGGCAGGCCATGAAAAGTGCCAGTCCGCAGCTCAGCCATAAATTCGGACAAGAGCAGTGCTGCGTAGGGCACGGGTACAAGACAGGCGTCGGCATTAGACAGATGGAGGCTCCAAACTCAGAAGTGTGCCACCAGACAGCTGTATGACCTGTGCGGATCTCACCACCGAGCCTTCGCTGGTCCCTACAAAGATGGCTCTGGTGAGGTCCAACAAGTCTCCTGGGGTAGGGAGGATGAGGTCATTGTGGTGAAAGGGCTCGACACGGCATCCAACTTTCTACCCTTCCCCTCCTCCTCGCACCTACTATTTTCCCGCAAAGGGGTGGATGTGTGGGGAGAAGATGCGCGCAGACAGGGAATGATGAAGCGAGGCGGCCTTCTCCCCGCCCTCCGCCCCAGCTCCCGACCCGGTTCCGGGGAGTCGCTGTGGGAGCGGGGCGCGGGCACCGCGGTGCGGAGGGAGGCTCGGTGACGGTAAACACAGGCGCCATCAGAGTTCAGATCCTACCGGATTTCCGCGCCGCACCGATGCCTCCCCACCCCGGCGCGACCCTCTGCTTCCCCAGCTGTGCAATGGGGACACAGCACCTCCTGCCCCGGCTATCGGCCCGGCCCAACCGCGCTAGAGGGGCGAGCAGGCGCCCCCGACCGCCGGCCTCCTCCAGTCCTCCTCCCACTTTGGCTTTGGCCTTTTGTACCGGCCCCACGTGATCCGCCCGGCCGGCTCTTCCCTCCTGCCCCGCCCCGCCCTCCGGCCTTTCCCGGCTCTCGGCCCAGCTCTTCCCGCTCCTCGGCCGTCCCCCTCCCGCGCTGCCCCTTCCTCCCCCTCCCGCTCGCCTAGCTCTCGGGCTGTTCCCGCGCCCTCCCCCAGGCAGCCATTCCCTCGCGACACTTCCCCTCCCCCCGCGGCTGTTCCACCGCCTCGCCTCCCCTCCCCCCGGCCGAAGCTCACTGTCTCCAAGATGGCGGCCGTGTCAGTTTGGGGCATCTCCGCGGTCCGGCCCGGGGCCCCGCTTACCCGGCGCTCTTCTCCCCCGGTAAGTAGTCGAGGGGCCGCCCCCGGCCGCCCCCGGCCGTCAAGCCCGAGGCTGAGCCGCTCCGGGACCCGCCTCGCCGCTTCGCGGGGCCGGTGGCCGCTGCAGGCCCCGCCGCGGCCTGCGCCGCCTCCCGCTGTTCTGCGCC
>NW_020837969.1:32515624-32555738 GCF_003676395.1 Aethalodelphis obliquidens | reverse complement strand
TCCTGCGCCCGCCGCCCGGCCCGCCCGGCCCCTGCGCCCGCGCTCCCGGCGCTCGCGCTCGGCCCCTGCGGCCGCGCGGCGCGGGGTGACAGGCGGCCGTGTTGTGGTGCGGAGGGCGCACGTGCGGCGGCGTGTACGCCGGGCTGTCAGCCCCGGCGCCGGGGGCGGCGGGCGCCTGTCAGCGCGGAGCCGCCAGGCCCGCCCGCCCCCCGCCGCACGGGACCGGCCTCCGGGCGGCCGCGGCTTCGGCGAAGCTGGGAGCGCAGATGTGCGGCTCTCAACTCTTTCACGTGATTTCATTGTTAACTTCGTCTTCGGGTTCCGTTCCCGTCCGGTGGGAGCCGCCGACTCCCCGTCGGCAAGCCGCGGGCTGGTGCCGTTACAAGTTTCTGAAGTTTCTCTCCCTTTAAAAATAGAGCGCGAAGAGGCGTTCGCGGGGAGGTGGGGGGGATGGAGGTCGGGGAAGGACTGCCGGAGGCGAGCTGCACTTTCTCTCCGGCCGCCGGGGTACTTTCCTGGAGTTAAAGCTCAGGTCTGCAGGCGCTTCGCTTGCTGAAGACCTGAAGCCCCGTGCGCATCCCGGCCCGAGAGACCGCAGGTGACTGTCCTTCGTTCTCTCACCTGCGAGGTTAAGCAGCCAGGACGGGCCCAGCGTCTGCAACTCGGGCTGAAGCCTCTCATTTCATTGTAGCGTTAATGCCTCCGTAATGCACCCACTCCGAGTAATACCGTGATTTCTGTCCTCTCGAGACTCTCACCACGGTGAAGCTGAGTTCTTTCCTCGGGGGACTGCTTTTCAGTCAGCTAATTTAGAAAAGAAGTCTTGGCTCAGGTTTGCGTGTTTCCTTCAGCCTTTTCTTTCTTATCAGAGTAATACTATCAGTTTCTTCATATCTGTTAGTTTTCCTTTTGATTTTAGAGGCACTCGGAAGAACGATTACTGTGGGAGCCATTTTTCTAGGATGTTTATGTTGTAAGTGCTCCTCAGAGTACTCCTTGGAGTTCTAAAAAACATTTAGGTAAAGGTAAATTTATTTTTGGAAGCAAAGAAGTTATTAGATTCGGAATTCATTATTTTGGTGATTTTCAAAAAGATTTGTATCTGCCAGATTCTTTTGTCTGAAAGAATACTGACTTTGATCCTGGAGAGGCAACGTGTGTGTGTGTGTACATACATAGATGTGTGTGTGTATAAGTATACGTTGGTGTCTTATTCATTAATGTTCGTTTCAGGACAGCAATCTTGAATCTTTACGAGGTCGTCTTCTCTTTAGACTACAGACAGGCAATACATTGTTCTCCTGTGCTGTACATTTGATATGTAGTGTGTACATTTGAACCCAGTGATTCTGGGCCATTCTCATTTCTAGTTGCTATGTCTGTAGATTGGTTATGAACATTTTGACAGTTGTTGGACTCTCTCCAGTATATTGAATGTTACTAGGAGAAGCTTATCAGCATGTGATTCCTAAAATTTGAAGGAAATTGGAATTTAAAAAAATTCTTTGAACACTTTCCGCACTTGACTATTTTCAAAATGTTAATTTTGTTTCCACTTGGAATGTTGAAAGTAATATCATACTTAAAATGTGAACTTGGTTTGTGGAAATTGTATTTGTTTCTTTTACTATATGCAATAGTTAAAATTTTCTCAATGGTTTTCTGTCCATCTTATTGACTGTTTTCATCCAGTCTGAATGTCTGGAATTTTGAAAGATGAAAGTTTCACTCTTACTTTCATTGCAGGATTCTTTCTGCTAATCTAGATACTTGTTGAAGTGCTGAATAGTTTCTTGGAGAAAGATGTCAAGGAAGAGTTTCAATTCATAGACTGGTGAGCAGAGATTGTGGAGGGCAGAATAGCCAGCACCCCTCTGGTTAGTTGTAGCCTAAGGTCATTCACAGTGCATCTCGTCTTGTTTCCTCATTGTATCCTAATTTTTAATCTTTTCTTCCTTTTCTTCGTTTTTCCAGTGGTTTACATACATGATCGTTTTGGAATGTTGATAGAAACATGATCAGACTCCTACAGGTGCTCAGTGAACACTGTTTGAGTGCTTTAAAGACTAGGATGTTTCAGTTCCAGTGTATTTATAAAACGGGCCTTGATAGGAAACTGACCTTGTTTTAATTGTTTTCCAGGCATAAGATGCACATTTTTCTGCTGGGAATGAGATGTTCTTGAGTTCTTACAACTTTATGAACAGACCCATGTGTGGTGCTATTGAGAAGTTTGTTGAGAAGTTTGAAGATATTTCAGATAACAGGTTGTTTTGGTTTCTAAAGTAAAAGTGGGGAGGCACTCTGTTTTGTGAAAGGAGGAAGGACTCAGGCCAGAAAACTTGTATGCTATGGTTAACTGGTTCCCAGCCTCCGGGAATGTTGTTTTCCATGGTGTAAAACTTACTCAGCATCAGGATAAGGGATAACGACTCTATGGATATACAGAATCCTTCACCATGGTAAAACTCGCCAACCCGCTGTATACGGAGTGGATTTTGGAGGCCATCAAAAAAGTGAAGAAGCAAAAACAGCGTCCTTCAGAAGAAAGGATATGCAATGCAGTGTCTTCATCCCATGGCTTGGATCGTAAAACTGTTTTAGAACAATTGGAGTTGAGTGTCAAAGATGGAACAATTTTGAAAGTCTCAAATAAAGGACTCAATTCCTATAAAGATCCTGATAATCCTGGGCGAATAGCACTTCCTAAACCTCGAAACCATGGAAAAGTGGATAATAAACAAAATGTAGACTGGAATAAACTGATCAAGCGGGCAGTCGAGGGCTTGGCAGAGTCCGGTGGCTCAACTTTGAAAAGCATTGAACGTTTTTTGAAAGGTCAGAAGGATGTGTCTGCATTGTTTGGAGGCGGTGCTGCCTCTGGCTTTCACCAGCAGTTACGATTGGCTATTAAACGCGCCGTTGGCCACGGCAGACTCCTTAAAGATGGACCTCTTTATCGGCTCAACACTAAAGCAACCAATGTGGATGGGAAAGAGAGTTGTGAGTCTCTTTCTTCTTTACCTCCAGTGTCACTCCTTCCACATGAAAAGGATAAGGTAAGAATGGCCTATGCATCAGTGTTCACAGAGCTGATGATACAGCATGCTACAAAGCCACATTTCTAGGAAGTTGAATAGAAGTTACCATTGGTGTTTGGGGCCTTTTGTGGAATAATCACCTCCTGTTTTTTATTGGTGAATTCTAGGTGTGAGAACTCAGTAGATGCTAATTGTTCTGATACTTTGACATATTTGATGCCTAAGATTCAAAGTGTAGAGTATTGCTCTGCCTAAAAGAACATACCTAGATTAGAATTAAAAAGTAGCACACAACTTTAAACCTGTTACATAAAAGTTCTTATAATACTTTATTGCTGAAGTTGATGAGCAGCCAAATGCTGGAGACTTTAAGAACCTGTCTTCTTTCTTTTTTCCGTTTTGATGCCGATTACTAGACAGGAATGAGACCGATTATCCTGACCATAGTAGTGGCTAAGCAGATTTAGCAATTCTTATTTTTGCTCTTTGTATTCTAACTTTTGGTCATGCTTTATTTTTTGCATATGATGAAGTCCTAAACATTATTATTTACGACAGGTGTAACTGCATGCATCAGGAATACAGTAGCCTATGTTCCTAAAGTTCTGGGGAGTCCGGAGTCTTGATACTCAAATGGTATACTTTACTGTGCTGTGTGTTTTATGCCATTATTTTGTACCGTTGAAAGTATGTCTTCTTAACAGTCAATCTTGGCCCTTAAATAGATACTTGAGGATGAGGAGAGTTTTGTTAGCAGCTCCTTTGTACGTTGACCTGGTGTCTTAGCTGTGAATTTATTTCAGGTGTTCTGAATTGTGGTTCTGTGGGGAGTGGCTGTACTTTAAGTTGTTGCACACCTTACTGTACACCAGTAACATCATCGTCATTGCTTAAGATCGTGGAGGCTACTTCTAGGGTGTTAAGATTCTAAAGTTAACATTGAATGTATTTTAAAATATTTGAGATTTGATCTAAATTCATTGCAGTTAGTAACCCACCAGTAGATTTTTGTTTAAATAGCAACTGAAAATGAACAGGTTTGTTTTTTGGATGCAGGTTTTAGAGATCTATTTTAAGGTTCAGTTTTCCCTGTGAACTTTGAAATAGAAGCATTATCTTACTGTTACTACCCTTAAAATGATTCTGATGGAGTCATGGATTAATAGGCAGTCCCATTCATAACATGGTTCTGTATCATTGGAGCATTTATTAAGGGTATAGTATTGAAAATTCAAGGTGGACAAGTAACTGAAATACTTTATTCTGCAGTTCAGTGCTGTAAGGACTTATCTGTAAGAACTGTTTCTTGATCACATGGCTGAAATGAAATACAAGGATTCCAACAACTGTTATCAGGTGTCTACAGGTTTAGTGCGTGGAAACAGGAAATAATTTAAAGTTTAGAATGAATTCAGTGACATATCTGTGAATTGGGTATTATAAATTTCTGTTAGAACACCTGGGTGCTTGTGTTTATTATAATTTCCCTTGCTTGAATTAGATATTTTAATTTTTAAAAATATTAGCCATACATAAAATGTCAGTAGTGCATATTTTTTAAAGTTAGTATAGTACAGTGTAGGACTAAACTGAGTCCTGTCACCCTAGGATTTTACTTTTTTTTTTAAATTTTATTTATTTATTTTTGGCTGTGTTGGCTCTTCGTTGCTGCACGTGGGCTTTCTCTAGTTGTGGCGAGTGGGGGCTACTCTTGGTTGCGGTGCGCAGGCTTCTCATTATGGTGGCTTCTCTTGTTGTGGAGCACGGGCTCTAGGCACGTGGGCTTCAGTAGTTGTGGCTCACCGGCTCAGTAGTTGTAGCTCGCAGGCTCTAGAGCGCAGGCTCAGTAGTTGTGGCACACGGGCTTAGTTGCTCCGCGGCATGTGGCATCTTCCCAGACCAGGGCTCGAACCCGTGTCTGGGGAGGTCCCGCTAGGATTTTACTTTTGAAAGGGACTTTTAAGAACCATCTAATCCAGCAATCCTTATTTTGCAGCTGAGCCTGAGACCTTTGCATTAAAAAAATGTTTAATCCAGTAGAGATCTGCTGGTTTGCTTTGGTTAGGAACATCTCTTTGGTTTATATAACTTTAATATACAGTATTGTTAACCTAAGTAACTAAACTTGGAAAAATTGTGTTTCGTTGAGTAGACTTTTGTATATTTGTACTGGTCTGATTGGGAAACAAACTTATGATAGTATCTACAAAATTAGAGTTGATGAGATCCGTTATATATTTTTGAATGGAGTCTTATTTTCAGTGGTTAAGTTTTGTGCATGACTTTCCCCAAAGATATGAAAAGCTCACATTAAAAATAATAATACAGTAAACTCTAGGGCAAGGAATTATTCCTCCTATGAGCAGATTACGTTTGTTCCTTTTGTTGTATTTAACTACTTTCCTCTTTTTTTAAAAAAAACAAAACTGTCCAATCATTCCCCATTTGGAATTGACTGATTTGCTGTTATGAAAACCTAGATATTCTTTAAAAAAATTATCCAGATTATATTTGACAGGGGTGGAGAAAGGAAAGTGTAGGCTAGAAGTAGTTTCACTTTTAGGGCATTAATTAATTCAGCAAATAGTTACTGAGCACTTACTGTGGGCCAGGCGCTCTGCTTGGAGCTGTGGTGGCCTTACCTGCTCTGGAGTGCATGTGTACCTACTGGTCTGCTCAGCTGTGGGTGAGAGATGAAGTTCAGGGACTATGGAGCAGCCTGAGTACGTTCTTCTTTTTTCTATACGGTTCTAACTTTTATTGTGATTATTAACCTTTGGAAGGAACTGTACATTAACTTTTCAGCCACTGAGTGGTTTTTGTTTTGCTGTTTTTGGTGAGATAGCTGTACAGAAATATTTTAAAGAGTTTTTGTGAAGACACTTGAACTTAAGTGTGTTTTCACTTGATGGAGGATCTGGAGATACTGTGATTTAAAAGTTTTATCCATGTTATAAGGGAGATTTGCTGTACTAACTTTAGGTTGTTGTAGTTTATGGTGAGTTTATTTAACTTAATGATGTATTTATACTATATGCCAGATGTTACTTTACAGCCAGGCATATATTAACTCGTTTAATCCTCAAATAACTCACAGGTACTGTTGTTTTACAGATGGAGAAACTGAGGCGTAAAAGAGGTTCAGTAACTTGTCCGAGTCACAAAGGTATTAGGTGACAGAGCTAGGTTTTGGACTTGGGCATTCTGGCTCCAGAGTCTTTGTGACAGCGATACCTACTGCCTCTTGGGAGTTGTTGGGTATAATGCCTGTCACCGCATTCAAGTACACAATTGTAAATGTTCTTGGTGTTAACTTCAAGGCACATTCTCTGATTGTAAAAGGACATGTCCCGCCCCCCCCGCCCCCCCCCCCCCATTCCCATTTCACTGACTGCGTCCCTTTTTTCTCTTTCTGTCATAGAATGAATTCTAAAATTTACTTTGAACCAGCACTAAGAACGTATCAGAAACCAGAGATTATGAATAATCTAGTTTTGTATACCTGAGGTCCATAAATTAAAAAAAGTTTGGTTTGCATGACTTTTTTTTTTCTTAAAGATATTTTCTGTGTTTCATTTTCCTTTCAGATGTCACTGAAGTCTTCTGATTTGTAGTTTGGGATTGGTTGCATGGCTGTAATGGAGTGCTTTCATTTGGGACAAAATGTTGCTTTCCCTTGAATTATGGGATATGGGTGAGGGTGATAGTGTGTAACTAGCTTAAATAACAACGTCCTCCTTGCAAATTTCTCTTTTTTTTGAAATACAGATATTACTGTAAGATAATTTGTTCATTTACTTCATTTATTCATTATTTATTCAGTAAGCATTTAGGCATCTACCATGAACAGTGCATTTAGGGTTTAGGTCCTGTTGGGGATTAAGGCATAGAAATGTGAAATAACTTTTTTGCAACGTTTGTTTAGCTTATGAAATATAACTTAGTTTTTTGCATTCACTTTTTTTTTTTTTTGGTAACAATTAGGTATTGTGAATCTCTGAGAAAGAATGAGATGTTTCTTGGGTGAGGCTAATTATTATTTGAGATTCTAATGGTCCATTAAAAGAATTACTTTGGACACTGAGTCTCCATTTCCCTTTCAGGAGTAATTTTCACCTTCATTTCAAATTTCTGGGTTCATTTTACACAAAGAATAATTTACTTGAATATCTAAAGCTTATGTTCCATATTACTAGTACAGAAAACTATACGCTTATGGTAATCAGCCACATCAGGAAAGTGTTGTTAGTCTGTGGAGTATTGTGGAACAGAATTATATTTTGCTGAAGCATTCCACTTGGGAAAGGAAGAGAAGATATTGTCAACTAATGTTATTGTTTAGCTTATTACCCATTAGGTTATTAATGTTATTATTTAGGTGACTTGGAGCAGAAAGATCAAATGATAAATACTAGCCTTCTAATATAAGTTATATCACAATTCAGTAAACTCTTAGTGCAGTCCAGATTATTTTGTGTTACTGGAACTTGGCATTTTAAATTCATAGAATAAAAGGGGCTTTGACAGGAACTTTGGTATTTGATGTAGAGTTGCTGATTAGAATGGAAATATGTTTTCAGGTTACGAGAGTTAAGAATGATAGTTTTGATTTAGCTATTTGGAAATGGCCTTTATTGTAAAATTGTTTCACATGTTATGTGTTAGAACAGTGATATGATAAAATTGTTTATAAATGTAAGCTTGGTAATGTTGTTTTCAGATATTTTGTTGCTATCATACTTTTTAGTAATTGTCCATGCTATTAAATTCAGGGGTGTGTTGACTGCTTGGCAGAATGATTGTCTATTTAAAAAAAAAAAAAACACAGGCACACCAAAAAACTGCAAAGCAAAGGTGCTACAGAAAAGTTGAGAAGAGATACATTAGTAGTAAAAAGTGGAAGAAGTTCTCAATTTAAAAATCCTTATGAGAGCATGCAAGGAAGTGTATTTCATAGTAAAATTATTGGGAAACTTTTTAAGTTGCAAGTTTTAATTCTTGTATCATGGGGGAGGGAATGGAGGATAATGCCAACTGTATCAGTCTTTAAGTGAAGAAGGATTATTTTAGTGAAAATTGTCCTAACCTCATGTAGTTGACTTTATTTTTCAAGTAATGGCAAGGATACAGCGACATGAATATTGTAGATTTTGTAATGTCACCGAGTTTGCAACTGATTGATGTCAATAGTTATATTTTCTTACATTATAATTAATTACATTAATTATAATTACAGTAATTGTACATTTCTTACATCATTGTTTGTACCATTTTTTGGTGACTCTTAAATATCCTGGGTCCTGAGGAGAAACTGGCTAGAAATAAAAATTTGTTACTAACAAGTCATTGAGGTGGATTAAATATAAACGTGGTTAATATAAACTGACTTCGTCTCAGCAGATTTGTTCTATTTAAAAAAAAAACAGAAATTTAAAAATAACTCAGGCAGAGATATGTTTGTAATGCAATATTTATTTAAATACAATCAATTGTACAGATATTTTAAAAAATTTTATTTTTGGCTGTGTTGGGTTTTCATTGCTGTGTGCAGGCTCTAGTTGCGGCGAGCGGGGGCTACTCTTCGTTGTGGTGTGCGGGCTTCTCATTGCGGTGGCTTCTCTTGTTGCAGGGCACAGGCTCTAGGCACGCAGGCTTCAGTAGTTGTGGTGCATGGGCTTAGTTGCTCCACGGCATGTGGGATCTTCCTGGACCAGGGCTCGAACCCATGTCCCCTGTATTGGCAGGCGGATTCTTAACCACTGCGCCACCAGGGAAGTCCCTGTACAGATACTTTTTTGGTCTTCTAGTTAGCCTTTGAGCTATGTGTGCTTTGGTAGTTTTCAGTCCATGACACACCCTGAAAGAAAACTTGAGCTACTAAAGCAACCTTTGATTTAGCCATTGCTGATCAAACTTCTGTACCCAGCCAGTGCACACAACCTAAACATTTTTCTTAGAGTTACAGTTGCTAACACTTTACTCTTTCTTGGGCTAACTTCTTGTAAATTGATGAAATAAATGGAAGAAATTAACGAAGACATCAGATAGTACTACAAATTGCTTCTAACCTCTTTCTTTATCCTGTATCAGGAGGCCAAGGGAATGTAAGCAGTTGCTTGTAGAAACCTATTAATAGCTAACATTTGTTAAGGCCTAACAGTGTGTTGGGCACTGTTCTGAGTACTTTCTTATTGAAGTCCCAAAAGAACTTTACATGGCTAAGTTTTATAGGCATGATATATTTATATAATAGCTATTTAATAATACAAGTTTTTATTATGGCTTCTTATAAAATGCCAAATGGAAAATAAATATATGCAAAATACATTATTTTCTTATTCTGCTGCCTGTTTTTTATTCAGTTCATTCGGACACATGGGCCAGCACTTTTTTACATTGTACTTACCTGTTAATACTATGAAAGCAAATAGATAACAGGAACTGTGCGATGAATCTGGGGAAAGATATATTGTATCATTCCAGGTTTCTTGAGGTTGTAAGAATCTCCTTCACAGATATTTCTTCCCTTTCTATTTAGAATACTGGATAAAGTATATTAACACTGACGTGTTTCTTAGATATGTGAGAGGACTGAATCTGGGTGCCAAGTTTGCTGGTTAAACTAGAGTTAAAAATGTTGTTTCTAGTGAACTGGGAAATGTTTTTTAAAATTATAATACTGAATACTTTTCATGCTCTGATTTGAAATTTTTTAAAGAACCAAGTAAATGTTACATATAGGGATTAATTAAGAGCCTCAGTCTGGTAAAGTTGTTTACCAGTTGGCTACTCAGGGGTGGAGTCAGTTCCTAAAGAATCTGCAGCAGATGAATTAAGCCAGTAGCCACTTCACCCTTCTGCTTTTCCCAGCTGGAGTAGGATTAGGACTCATTCAGCTGCAGCTGGTTCCCAGGAAAATCTAGGCTGTTTCTTCTGGTTTTCTCCTTTTGACAGGAAAGTCAAAGTTCCCAACAGATGGCTTTCATCAGCACTGTACATAACTCTGTAAATTCAAGTCAAAAGAATTACTTTCAACTTTATTAAGGGACAGGTGAAGAAACAGTTCGTAGTATGGCCCTATTTGGTTTAGGGTTGAAATCAAGCATAGAGATTATAGGAGTGTAGCATTTAGATTTGCAGAATGCCATTCTGGGTCAAAATAGTTTTTAACTGCTAGCAATTAAAGAAAAAGACCTGCTAAGAAAAAATAAGTCTGGCTGTAGTGTTGAGTAAGGTACATTTTTTGATTACAGTATATTTTATATATTTATTTATATTTTATATGTTTTATGTTAATATTTTATATTAAAGTGTACATTTTTATTAAGGTATGTAATTTTTATTTTGGATTATTCTTACAAAGCATAGATACATTCTTAGAAAAAATAAAGGGTAGAATCATCTCCATTTTGTAGAACTTGTAGCCAGTAGCCATCTTGGATAAAAATGATTCTCATCTTATTTCACAAATAGAGAAACTGAGGGTCAGAGAGATTTGAGTGTCTTGCTTAATGCCCCACAGGAAGTTAATTGCGTCTGGGAGAAGTGGTCGGGCCCTTCTCGGTTCTGTGCTTTTTTCGTTAGGCTGTAGTACTGTCTTACAGTTTTAGAGAGCAACGAGTATAAAATAACATTGTTAGAAATCTCTTCCTTAATGGAAACCATAGGATGAACCCTGGTGTAGAGAATTTTGGTGGTTTTTGTAAACCACAAATATGTAAATCTGCTTGTTTCGGTGTTTGAAGACTCCAGAAAGTCGAAACAGTTTTTTGTTTTGTTTTGTTTTTGGAAAAGACTGCTTTCTTATGACCCAAACTAGAGGAATTAGAAAGTTTTCTTCTGTTTTAGCTAAATATTAGGAGAACATGTTAAACTACCCTAATGCTGGGAGATGAAGTACTCCTTGAGTTTTGAAAAAAATGTCCACTTCCAGTTAAGTCTAATTTTCAGAACGTCTGCAACTCATGATGTCCGCGTGATTTGGGTAATTAGTTTGAACTTAAAATATTTAAGACGGAGATAGAAAGGTACAAGCCTTTCTATTAATTAATGAAGTAATTCTCATTAAAGGCATTAAATATGGGTGGCCTAGGAGTGTACAGTTCATCACTCATTGTTATGTATACATAGTATCTTGGTTCTGGGTGAGTTTGTTAATACCAGTAAACAAACCTTACAGGGAAGGCAACAGGCAACAGGTCATGTTTGTCTTTTTTGGTCTTTATGACTAACCGTTCATCTCTGCATTACTTTTAACTTTTACTTTGTTGTAAAACTTAGCAAATAGACTAGGAAGTGGCAAATAAAGGTTAAGATTGGGGACAGTTATAAAATAATTGGATAGAGTAGTATGGCACTATTTGGTTTAGGGTTAAATTAAGCATAGAGATTATAGGAGTGTAGCATTTAGATTTGCAGTAGGTGGTTTTAAGATTATTGGTAAAACTTGTTAAGGAGAAAGTGACTGCTGTAGAAAGACAATCAGGCAGACTAAAAAACTTAAAACCTTTGTATATGTGAAAGAAGACAGCTGATTCCTTTACCTTTTGTGCAGAAGAGGTAGAGTCCATGTACGTGAGATTATTATCGTGCTTTCACTGTAGGCTGCCTTTTCCTCCAGGGAGTTGTGAACTGTAGTTGACCTAGAGAGCTGTTGTTCAGTGTTGGTTTTCAGTTCTTTCTGCTTAGTACAGTGCAGGTTTGTCTTTTTTCTTAGTCATTGGCTACAGCGAAGCATTTAACTCCTGAGTTTTCTAGAACCTATAAAAGAACTCTTGGAAACATTACATTTTTGGGTGTGTGTTGAGTATGATGCTGTGTTTTAATAGTTTCCTAACTTTTCTATTCAGGACATCTTTAAATATCTGACGTAGGGTTTAGATCCTCTTTCACCATTTTCCTGCTTTAGTTATTTCATTTCTTCTCATGCCAGTCTGTTTTCCTTTAATTCTCTAACATAAAGCTAAAGTCCTGTTCTTTCTAAAGCAGTGGTTCTCGACGCTAAATCCACTTTAGAATTACCTGAGGAGCCTTAAAAAATTACCACCAAGCCAATTAGACTCCAACAGTGGGGCCCAGATTTCAGTTTGTTTATTTGTTTGTTTGTTGAAGTCTCCATGTGCATCTGATATGCAGCTAGGGTTGAGAACCCCTGCTCTAGCGCTTCGAACCAACATGTCCTGTGGTGGGAACTGGCTGAGGGAGTCAGGGGACAGAATTGCCTAGGGATTGAAATTCAGATACAGGAAACAGCACATTTCACACCTACTCTCATGAACGCACTTTGAACCCAGGACAGGGTACCTCTGGAAACCTGAATTTTGTTCTACTCTGTGACCATAACTGCCTTAATTTTCCACTTTTCTCTTTTCACTCTTGCTGCACCTGCTCTTTTATCTCATCAAGGTTTCCCATAGGGAATGTAGTTCAAAGAAGGTTCCCTGTGTGATTCTGATGCCCCTCCTATCCCCCCATGAATGCTTTTCTTCTAATTGTGTGGCCTTACGGTTTATCATTGCAGTTACTCACTTTACTCCTGCATCTAATTGGCAAACCCCAACCTTGAAATTAAGCCAACCATCCTCTCCCTGCTCCTCTGTGAGACTCGATCATTTTGAAGAAAATGGCACAAACCCACTGGTGGGTTGCCACTTGCAAGTTTGTGGCCTCAAATCTCAGCTCTGTCTTCTGCTTGGGGATGTACGTCTGTGTCTGTAGTCTGTTTTCTCTGCAGCAGTTCAATATTCCCTCCAACCCTTTTGCCTCTCTCATTTTCAGCAGATACTCCTGTATTCTGCTTCATAGAGAGAAGAGAATCTTTCTGACCATATGAGCTCATCCAGCTTTACCCTTCCCACGCTACCCTAAATACATTTGTACTTACTTTTACCCCCTTTACTACCCCTTCAGAGGACGTGAAAGAAGCATCTAGAGGTAATATCTCTGTTTATGTGCAGGATCCTTTTCTTTCCTGCCTTAGGAACCTTGCTCCATCAAGTGTTCCAGTCTTTTCGCTCTTTGCCCCTTAGCATAGAGAAGTCTCTCCCATCAAGTCAGAATAGAAGCAACACTGCTCCAGATTCTTCTCTCCATCTATACCCTGTCTCCTTCCCTTCGTTTTGAAACTTCTTGGAAAAAAGTCTACAGTTGTTCCAGATCTGTTGCAATCTGGCCTTTGGCCCTAACACCGTCTGAAACAGCTCTTGTGGACAGTTTTCAGTCTTTATCTTACCTGACCTCTCAGCAGCACTTAGCATTTGTTTACTCTTCTCTCTTCCCTTGACCTCTGGGATGATTCTTTCCTAGGTCTTCCCCCACTCCTCCCATCTTTCTGGTGATTCATTTTCAGTTTACTGACTTTTTATCTTTTGCCTATAGCTTACATGTTGGATTCCCTAAGGTTCTGTTCTTTGTCTACTTATTGTGTTAACCTTTCTGAGTTATCTCCAGATGTACCTTCTCTATACTGATGACTCTAAATTCATATCTTAAACCAAATCTCTCTTTTGAGCTCTGGACTTATATATCTCACTGTGTAGTGTAGTGTCTTATCTCAGTCACTTCAAATTCATGATGACCCAGAAGGAGTTTATCACCCTCGTTCAGCTTGCTCTTTTGATTTTTTACTGTGGTGAGAGGCATTACCATTGACTCTGATTCCTAAAACAGGAACTTCGGTGCCATCTTCTACACCTCGCTTGCACCTCTTTTGGATTCAGTTCTAGTCCATCCCCAGTCTTTTCTGCTGCTTTAACATCTCTATTAAGGAGCCCTTTCTCCATTCTAGCTGCTACTCTCTTGGTGCAGGTCCTCATTGTTTCTCTCCTGACTTAGTGTAGTAGCTTCCTCACTGGTTTTCCTTCCTCCAGTATCATCTCCTTCTGGTTCACATTATTGCCAAGAATGATCTTATCAAGAAGCAGTTAAGAACACAGGCTCAAGAACCAGACCATCCAGGTTTGCATCCCATGTTGGTACTACTTGCCTTATGACCTTGGGTAATTTGCTTAATCTTTCTTTGCCACATTTCTTTTTATAGAATGGGGATAATACAGTACCTCTCTCATAATGAAGTAGTGAAGATTTAACGGGTTAACGTAATGTACATCAGTGTTGTCTAATAGAGCTTTGTACGATGGTGGAATGTTTTATACCTGTACTCAAAGCAGTAGCCACTAGCCATATGTGGCTCTTGAGCTTATGAAGTATGGCTGGTTGACTGTAGAACTTAAATTAAAATTTTATTTAATTGTAACTTAAGTGAAATAGCCACATATGACTAGCAGCTATTGCATTGAGCTACACATAAGTCTGGTGCTCTGTAAATGTTACGTATTACCATCTTTCTAAAATAAACTCTGCTTAAGATCCTTCAGTGCCAAATTCTGTGGCATCATATATATGATTTTTAACCCCCTACTTTACCTCCCATGTTGCTCCAAATCGTCTACTGCTACTGCTTCATGTGCCCTCTGTGTTTCACTATACGAGTGATTCTCAAAGTGTGGTCCTAGGACCAGAAGTAGCAGTAATGTCACTGGAAAACTTGTTTGAAGTGCATATTTTTGGGCCATATTCCATGCCTACTGAATCACAAACTGGGGGTGGGGTCCAGCAATTTGTATGTTAATAAGCCCCCCATTGATTCTGATGCGTGCTGAGGTTTGCACATTCCAAACTACTTGGAGTTCCTCAGGTCTACCTTGTTTTCTCTTGCTCCTTTGTTTTCGTCCCATCTGGAATCCTTTCTCTCTTCTTTACCAGTTAGCTCTTATTTCACCTTGAAGACTTAGCCTAGGCATATCCTTTATTTCTTCCTTGTCACCCATCCTGCTTCCAGGCTGACTTAGAGAGCTCTCTTCAAGCCCCTGATATCCTGAACACCCCTCCTTCATAGCCCATTTTACACTGTATTGATAGTGAACTTAGGATCTGGTTTTTCATCTTTATACCCTGTCTATCTAACGCAGTGTCTGGTGCTTTGCAAGTATTTATGGAACATCTTCCAGGTGCCAGCACAGTGATTAGGTCCTGAGTGAAGAAGATACAGTCCTGTAATTAACACACACAGTGATAAGTGCTCTGATGGGCTGAAACAGAGTGCTGTGGAAACCCAGAAGAGCGGGTGGGGAAAGTTAGGGAAGCCTTCTCAGAGGAAGTCACATGTGAGAGGTTAGAAAATGGGGAAGCAGATGGGTGGGGTGGGAAAGAGAGCGGTTCCTGCAGAAGGAACAGCATGTACAAAGACCTAGAAGCAAAACATTGTGGGCCCATAATAAATGTTTAATTGAATATGAATTAAAAAAGTCACATGTTTAACTTTTAGGTTTTGGTTTTGAAGTCGCTACTCTCCCTAGTAAACTTTAGTTAGCATTTTATGTTTCTGCATTTTATAAGCAGCTTTTGTATTTGATATCATGCTTTCTTTGAGCTGATGATTAAAGGTATGATAGGGTAACCTCCAAGCCAGCAGGATACATTTATCTTTTTTCTTTCTTCCTTTCTGTTTTTTTTTTTTTTTTTTTTTTTACCTTTTTATGGTAGAAGAAAGAATTTATCTGAAGAATTATCCTTCAGGGTGAGTAACACATCGGTGGTAGCAGAGGTAAACAGCATTCCTTTCACTGCATAAGAATAGGCCAAGATTTTAAGCAGGCAACTTCAAATTTAGGGCATTGACAAAGCATATCATGAGGAGGGCTGAAAGGCAGCCAGCATGACAGTCACCACTGGTCACTTCTGTAGCCCCGCTCTGTGTTGGCCCTTTTTGCCCTTGTTGCTGCCATCCTTGGCTTCTTGTTGCTCTCATTTACCCTCCATTGTAAGCGCATCAAGGCCTTGGTTAATGTGCTATGTAAGCTCCCTTTTTCACAGCTGTTGAATACCCACTTCATCTATGTACGTTTTAGTAAAATCTCACCGTTTACTCGCTCTGAATGTTCTACAGGTGGGTTGGCTCCATCATCTGCTAACTGTGCAGAAAGTTAAAAATACACAGTTTTGTTTCTGACAACTTCAGCTACGCGGAGAGCTCAGCTTCAGCCGAGAAAGCCAGAGAAGGAGAAAGGGAAATAGTCTTTTCCCCCCAAACTTTGTATGAGTGGTAATAACATACTCCGAAGTGTTGCACAGATTAAAAAGAATTTCGCTTTCATACGTATTATTTTTGACATGGTACTTGTAGTAAGGTAGGCAGTCCAAGTGCTATGGTGGCCAGGTTTTGCTTATGCAGAATTGTATGGTTGGTTAAGGGAATAAATAGAACTAGAACCAGGTCCCTTTCAAGCCCAGTACTCCTTCAGCCACATTAGGCTACCTCTTGTTCATGAAAATGACAAGCATTAAAAAAAGTGGGTACTTCTTCAGCATTTATTACATACATCTGTTAAACCACTTATCAAGTCATACATGTTATTAATCCTGTATCCAGGTCTTGACAGATTGTAATATGCTCAGAAAATGTTTGTTGAATGGAAACGGTCAGGTTTAAACTGGAAAGGGGAATGATAGAAATTAGGTTGATTTAAAAATTTTTTTTAAATATTAAGTCTCCTAGTAAACTTAGAAGCTGAACCATTTATCCTCTCAAAATAATACAGATTGAAAGGAGAGAGAGTTCAGACGTTTTCTGCAAATGCTTGACACCTCAGCTGAAAAGTACCATTTGCCACTTCCTTTGGGGTAATATTTGTTCTCTGTTACCCCTGTAGTATTTTTAAAAGTGTAAACAATGGTGTTTTCCCAATAGGTAATACATTCACGGGTACATAACATTTCAAACGTACGGAAGAGTATCCCACGAGACGTGTTCTTCTGACTCTGGTTCCCTAGCCGACCGGTTCCCTTCCTGGGCAGCGGTCAGTGGCTTTCGTTTCTTTTTTACCTTCCAAGGAGATTCTGTGTGTATGTAAGCAGTCACTTTATATATACATTTTTTTTCTCACAGTTGGTAGCATATCTTAACATACTGTTGTGCACCCTCCTTTTTTCCATCTCTACTTAAGGACATATCTTAAGTGTGTTCCACATCAATACGTAAAGTTTGGTGGTATTCCTTTATGTGGGTGTGCCATAATTTATATAACCAGTCCCTTGCTGATGGACATTTGTTTCCAATTTTTTGTGACTACAAATAGCACTCAATAACCTCCTTTGTGCATTATTTTACTTACAAATTCCTAGAAGTGGAATAATTGGGCAAAGCGTGTGTCTTGGTAATTTTGATATTTCTAAATTTCTCTCCATAGAGATTCACCCACAGTGTATCAGAATAGTTGTTTCCCTACACCCTTGGCAACACAGTTTATCAAACCTTTTGATCTTTGGCAGTCTGATAAATGAATAATCATTATCCATTTTTGACTCTATGCTTTTGCTTTCATTGGAGTTAGCTTTTCCGACCTAGTGACCAGAGACAACCTCTGATCTGTATTTCTACTGTTAGACTGTCTTAAGCCTGATTACTTGAAAATGTACAATTTTTGGGGTCATCGTAAATTGTTTTTAACTGCTGCTTTGTTGCTTTAAGAAGTATCTAGGTCTTTTTGCTGGACCTCCCTTGTGAGCAGCAGCTTATACTGATAGGTTTCTGTCACGTAGAGTCAGCTCCCACAACACCCCCAAGTAGAAATCTTAGCCTGTCGCTTTTCTACTGATGGCAAGGAGCAGATGATTTAGTATGACCTTCTTTGTCAATCTTTTTAAGTGCTTGTATTTGAAAACTTATATAATTTTGAATAAATATTATATGCTTGATGTTACATTTAGGTCATAATATTTTAAGGAAGACTGTCTATTTTATAGAAGAAACAAAGGCTCATAGAGGTCTAGTGATATGCCCAAGGTTGTATAGTTATAGTATACGTGCCAGAATGTAGAGGCTAGTGGAGTGTCAAAAGAAAAAAGCACTGTGAATTCAGAGTTGAGATAAACTGAAACTCTGGTAAATTGGTGCAGTGGTTTAAAGTATTCCTGAATTATTACAACATTATTTCTGATTAGTTTAGGGCTTATATTTAAGAGTACATGATCTTGACCTCATCAATTACTTGTTGTTTGATCTTTAAATTACTTTGCCCTCCATGATCTTCAGTTCCTTTTCTGTAGGAGAGAAGTAACCACCCAATGCATGCAGCAGCTGCCTACTAAGGATTGTTTTAAGCCTGAGCAGGTCATGGCTCCAGGGATTTTTTTTTTTTTTTTTTTGCCTTCACTTTCAAAAATAAACAGCAGGATATAGTGCTGATTTTCCTCTCCTTTCTCCAGTAAAACACCAAACACCAAACCAAACAAATCAATTTATTAAACCACAAAATCTTGCCATCATACTTTAAAGACTGAAGTTTTCATGAACACATGTCAAATTTAACAGGACATAGAAGCAGACATATAAATAGCTTAAAAAGCATTTTTCACATATCTGTAATCCATTTAAGTTAGGATGGATGTTCTCTGGTCATGTTCTTTTGGAATAGGCAAAATATTTGACAATCCCTCATTTGGTCCTGTTTTTTAAGTAATAGTAGCTCTCTCTTCCCCGAGTAAAAACAACAACCAAAACACCAACAACCCTCACCACCCCCCTCCCCGCAGAGTACCCACTTTGTTAAAGTTGTTAATATAAGTCTGTATTTTGTATCTTGAATTTCAAGATTAGAGTAATGATGAAGCCTTAGAGCTGTTGTTTCTCCCCATGCAAAGCAACCTGGCCCATATCGGAAGTCAAACTAAGAACTTTAATATAATTAAGCACCATGTTTTATTTTTATAGCACTGCTTCTCAAATTTTCATCTGGGAATCTTGTTAAAATGCAGTTTTACATCTTTGCTGAAGCCTGAGATTTTGCGTTTCTAACAAGCTCCCAACAGTTCCGCTGCTGCACAGAACACACTTTGAGCAGCAAGTTTCTGTAGGACTGAATCTCTCCTTTACTCTTTTTTAAAAAAAATTAATTAATTAATTAATTTTTGGCAGTGTTGGGTCTTCGTTGCTGCACGCAGGCTTTCTCTAGTTGCAGCGAGCGGGGGCTACTCTTCATTGCTGTGTGCGGGCTTCTCATTGCGGTGGCTTCTCTTGTTGTGGAGCACAGGCTCTAGGCGTGTGGGCTTCAGTAGCTGTGGCACGCGGGCTCAGTAGTTGTGGCTCGCGGGCTCTAGAGCACAGGCTCAATAGCGTGGCACATGGGCTTAGTTGCTCTGCAGCATGTGGGATCTTCCTGGACCAGGGCTGGACCTGTGTCCCCTGCATTGGCAGGCGGATTCTAAACCACTGTGCCACCAGGGAAGCCCCTTTACTCTTGACTGATTGTGTCTTAAATCATACGGTTATTTTCAGGTATTCATTTAGACTTCCACTGAACGTCTATGTCACAGGCACTGTGCTAGGACTGGGATTATAATGGGGATGCTGGATAGATACTCTGCTCTCAGTCAAGGGAAAGCCAAGGAAATAATAACAACCAAGTATATGAAATTGTGATAAGTCCAGGGAGCTCTGAAAATCTAAGTACAAAACTACTTTTTAAACAGGTTTAAGAAGATAGTGAAGCTAGGTTGTCTGGTACATTGACGTCTAAGTTCCCATCTAAGTTCCCAATAGGCATAAAGTGGAACTCTGATCAAAGTGTCAGTCTAAAACAGATGATGGCAAACTTTTTTTTGTAAAGGGCCAGATAGTACATATTTTAGGCTTTGTAGGCTCTATAGCCTCTGACCTAACTACTCAGCTCTTAGCAGAGTAGCCATGGGCAATACGTAAATGAACACGTGTCATTTGGTCTGAAGGCCATAGTTTGCCCACCCTGCTCTAGAACAGCAGTATATTACACTCAGTTGTAAGATGTGTTGAAAATAATTGAAAATAAAGTAATGATTTATTTAAAAAATTGAGGTGGTTACCTCTATAATAACATTACTGATTTGTTTGCATTCAAATATGCTATCTTGGAACATGAGTTGTTCATATACCTATAGATACCCCTGAGAATAGATCATGCATGTGATTGTCATTTGTCATGTGTATCATCGGGAAAGGAAGGGTAAAGAATCACAGTGTTCTTAAAGAGTAGCAGAAACACTTATTTCCTCCTTTTATATGGGGAAAGAAGCTGTGACAGGTTAGAGGGGTTAGGGAGTTTCAGTACAGCTATATAATGAAACGTTTCCATAAGTTACTTTTTCTGGCCAGTATTGAAAAACATGTAATTCCTGGACCAGAAGAGGATGACATTCATGGGCACTCAAATGAGATATCATTTAGGGTGGTGAATAGAATTTGGGCTCTGGAGTTTGCTTTCTGGTTTCACCACATAACTAGTTGTGTCATCTTGGGCAAAGAATTTAACCTCTTTGCCCCTCAATTTCTTAATGGGATCATGATACTGAATACAGTTTTTGGAGATGATAAGAAACACTATTTGATAGCACTGGTAAATAGTAGGTCCTCAGTAGATGTTGCTTCCCCTCCCTTCTGACCTGCCTGAGGAAAATTAAGAAAAAATGTTTCTGTCATATAAGAATGTTAAAATTTTCTTGGAGGTAAAAAAGTAAAAGAGGAGCATGTTCAAAATGACACGCGAACAAATGTAAGGCCTCTTAATAGAGAGGTAAGTAGGTAAGAAATTATCATTTAATTGTGGAACTAAAAGTCTTAGGAATTCTTTCAATTCAAATCCATATTTTTACAGATGAGAAGAGATTAAACGACTTCCCCTAAGCGTCTCTATGTTGTCTTTGTAAATAGGTAGAGAAGGACACTCGAACGTTGATGAATGCATGTTACTGGCTCTTGGTTAGGATTTTCTTTATCTCTAAGCTCAATTCATCTTGTTTCATTTTAAGCACCTAATAGCTTTCTTTGCTTATTTTGGAACCTTGGTAAATGTTGACTCAAATAATTTTCTGACTTCAACAGAGATGAAGAGTAACTATAGTCTTGACTATAAATTAAATAATCTTGATTTGTTTAATGTTGCCACTAGGAACAATTTTTAAATGACATTTTTGTAGCTCTTTTAACTTGGATTTTTTTGCAGACCTAAGAACTTATAATACTGCGAGTCTTTTTGAATTGCATTAGTAGAAGGGAAAGGAGATATTGAATACTGACAAGCCAGAAAAAATTATACATATATATAAGATAATTGCTGTTTAGTCATGCTCCTATATCTGTCTCCTGTTGCTTTAACTCAGTTCTTTTCTATCTTGGTTTATTGCAGTTGTCTTTCAGCTGGCTTTCCTTCACTCATTCAGTAAATGATACCTGACAATAAATGCTGTGGATTGAGCAGCGAACCGAATGGATAAAAATCCCTGCCCTCGTGGGCTTATATTATCTAGCAGACTCCAGTCTAGACTTTTGGAGCTCATATGTATACTGTCTGATTATTCTCTCTAAAATATCTTGTCTTCCCGTTGTTTAGAATCCTCAAGCCTGTTGCATTTCTGTTAATGTCTGGATAAAATTCAGGCTCCCGAGCCTTTATGCAGCTTCATCTGTTGCCACACTCTTTTAACTTACTGTCTTTCGACGTATTGCAGTTCCCTGTAGGCACCACATTCTCGAGCTAATAAGCCTCCTTGACCTACGCACTACCATTACTGATTTGGTGAGATGACTTTCTTCCTGTATGACCATAGCAGACATATTCTCATGGTACATTAGGCGTGCTGATTTTTCTCCCTGTATTATGATAGTCTATTTAGCTGCCTCTGCTACTGGAATTAAAGGCAGAGTTGCTTTTTATTCTTTATTTTTCAGTGTCTGTCAAGGGGCCTGGCTCATAGTTTGAAATTTTTATTGAACAGTGAATGAAATGCCTGTGAAATGAAACTTATACTATCTCAGCGCTATCAAGATGACTAAAGAGTGTTGGGGGTTCATTCAGTAAACCTTTGAATTTGTTGAGTGCTTACTATGTGTCAGATAATAGATAAGTAGATAACCTGCTCTCAGATGAGTCAATGATAAGGCTGACAACTTCGTTTTATAACAGGCTATCTTTTTTATTATTACGCACACACACACACACACGTGCATGCACACACATGTAAATAATAGTCTCTGCTATCAAGTATCCAAACAGTGTTGATGTTATCTTTTTAGTAAAGCAGTGTTATAAACTATTGAATAGAGACTGATGAATATTTGGGGACCCACAAACCATTTTAGGGTCATATGAAGAAGGAATATGAGTCCTGGTTTGTCAGAAAACTTCTGTGGACACCTTCTGGTAAGATTAAGAAAGTGTCAGCGTCTGAACTTGGAGAATGGGTCAGTAGCTTGGAAGAAAATTCTGGAGACCACAGTGAAATAGTCTTTAAGAATTACTGTATCACTGACACCTGCATGGTTCAAAGAGTGATACTCTAAACAAACAAAAAACCACCAACAAAAAATGAGCACTGACAACTCTGAATAGAAAAGTGTTCCAAAAGAGATGAACTCTGAATTCAGAAAAAGGTTTAAGGATACTTAATTAACTTTGCTTACAGTTTTCCTTCTTGATTGCACAAGATTAATAATGATAAAAATATGTCTAAATAAGAGCACTTTCAATAAGTTTACATTAAAAATTTAATAAGAGTTTGGGAAAAACTGGGGAAATGGAAGTATAGAAGTATATAAAATGCCAATATTTTTTGCACCCCTCAGAGATCCAAAGTCATTTGCATAGTTTAGTAGCGTACAAAATATATTTTAAACAACTGTGTTTGCTCATTAAATCATTGTATTTATTATCTTTAAAAATGTGAAGGCTTGTAAATGTTTTCTTCCGCCAAATAAGGATAAAGTTTTGACCTTAAATGACCTTTGTAGTAGAGCTGTCTACTTGTATATCTCATATTTCACCAATATCCCTCCTTTTTTAAATAGTAGATTAGTTATTTTCATATTGCAGTTCTCTCTGTGTTTTGTAACCGTTAATCTCTCAATCTGTTGTTGTACATTTTTAGAGATGTTAAAAGTGTTTGTATGCTCATGCTGGTATTTTCAATTCAGGGATATGCATATGTAAATCTGCTGTTTTGAAAAGGATTGTTAAAAAGGATTGTTAATATACACACACGGTGTGTGTATATTTCTTATAAGGAAAAGGTTTAGTTAATCTTTGACTGATGAGCCTTGATGTTAATTTTTATTGCTCACTTTTAATACTAATTTTAAAACAATAAGCAGAAGAGAGTTGTGTTTCCCAAATTGCTTCCTTGGTATACCAGTTCCTGAATTCGTGTTTGGAGAACAGAGGAATCCCGGTCAACAGTAAGTTTAGGAACAGTGCATATTCATAGTTCACATAAGCATATTAAAAGCATTGTGGAATCTCCACCCCTACACCTTTTTCACTTTGCTTAACTAAACCTATTTGGATAAGGGGAGACAACTCCCCCCTTTCCCACCTCTTAACTGCCCTTGAGACCTGTTTAGGAACCACGGCTGTCATGCTTTTTCTGGGGCTCTAATATTCTTTCAGAACCTGGCCTTTTGATTGTTAATGGCAGTTGGAGTCTGTGCTCTTGCCTGCTTTTGCAGTAAAATATCTAGGGGAGTTACTTAAAGGGGGAAAAAGGAGCCAGCCTTTTTTGGTTGGAAAAACCTGTGGCTAGGGCATCTGTGTATGTCCATGAGCAAACTTCTTCGCTGTCTTTTAGTTCTTATATGAACATCAGACTTGTTGGCTGTTTGGATTATTGGAGCAGGAGTAAACTGACGTTCAGCTCAATTTTTCATGGCATTGGAAGGGACAAAAAGATGTTTAAAACAAAATTGTGATTAAATCAATGCCTTTTTTTTAAAGAAAAACTTTCAAATGAAGAAAAATACCCTTGAACATAACTGTTTGGCTCGGGCTTTTTAATTACCTGTTTCTCTGTTGAGAAGATAGGATAATACATATTCCAGGAATTGAAATGTATCTAGAAAACTTACAGGAAATTGTGAACTCGCATTGCAGGCTTTTTAGATTTACTAATCTGTAAGCGCCTTGAAGGTAAAGTGTTCATCTGTATGTTGCTCACGGGCAAATATTGTTTTACGTGCCACAGTAATTTGTGTCCTCATTTAAGGCAAGAAGGGCTTTGTGTTCAGTTATCAAGTGCCTCCTGTGTGTCTTGACATTGTTCATCACCTGGGATGGCCATTAAATGTGACTGTGGTATCTGGAAAGTTGTTTGTGTAGTTACGTCCTGATTCATCTGCCCTCCTTGCTTCCCAGCTCCGCTTTCCCGCAGCTCACAGGGGCTGAAGGGATCTGGCTGTAGATTGTAGTCCTGCTTACTGTAACACAGGCCTGTCAGCTTGAGCCAGGATTCTCTTCAGTACAGAAGGGACGCAGGCATGGCCCTGACCTCAGTGGACAGATGATTTGTGGGTTTTGACGTCAGTGATATATCAGGAGGTTTTGGTATGTCTTTGTGGATGGCATTGGTGGAGCATCTCTAACTGTGACTTGACATTTTCTAGCTTACTGTATTCTCATTGCCTTAGTGTCTCCCCTCATGCAGTGGTTCAGCCATTTGAAAGAGTCTCTTGAGGCTTAAGGATGAGGAGTAGTTGAAGAATTATGAACAGTGTTTCCTCAGCTAATTAAAGAGACCTGAACCTATAATCTAACCTAACCTAATGTAATCCTGAACCTGTAGCTAAAATTAATCATTGCATGTACCAAAGTTTGTTATTCTGCTTCAGTTTCTGTCTCCTTTGTACGTGAAGTTGCTCATTCTAATTGAGTAACACATCTCTGAATTTCTTTGTGTGTGTAGGGTTGGCCAAAAAGTTCGTTTGGTTTTAAGTAAAAATAAGACATTTTCACCAAGAACTTTATTGAAAAACGGATTCATTAACCGAACGAACTTTTTGGCCAACCCAATATATATGCATGCTAATCTGCTGTCCTCCCTGCCTCACTTTATCCTTTTCTTTTTTCTTACTTTGCTTCTCTTTTGTCTTCCTACCTATCCTTGTCTTATTGCTGTGATTTCTGCCCCACCCCAACATAAAAACAGAAACAAAAACTGATCATGCTATGGATTGAAGGGCTATTTGTTGACTTAATTTTATATATTAAAAAAAAGCAGACCCTGGTAGCTTGAGACTTCTCTGTGTGTGTGTTTTAAGAAAGAGCATAGCCCCTAAATCTTAAGCCAAAAATGTGGCTGTTTTTGCTGGTATATTTGCCTTCAGTTGATTTTTCTATGGGATTTGGCCCTGGATAGCTATACCATGGGTACAGTGACTGTGAACGGCCTATAGTAGCTGATTACAGGAATTAAAAAGTTCTTACAGAAGTGCACTTGCTTTGTATTGTGTATGGGGCAGTGCGGTAGGAGTACTAACTTATAGCAGAGAGACTGATAGTGTGTCTGGCAGCTTTTTCTCACATATCACCTGCAGTCCAGTAGCAAACCCTTCTGGCTCTGCCCTCAGCAGGGGTTGGTGATTTACGGCCCCAGCCAAATCTGGCCCCCACCTTTTTTTGTACAGCCTGTGAGCTAAGAATGTTTTTTTTAAGAATGTTTTTAAAAACATTTTTAAATGGTTGAAAAGGTCCAAGGAAGAATAGTATTTCATACATGTGTAAAGTATATGTAATTCAAATTTCACGTCTTTATAAGAGTTTTATTAGAGCACAGCTACACTTGCTCGTGGCTTCTTTCACACTTTACAGCAGAGTTGAGTAATTGCAGCTAATATGCCCTGCAGAGGCTAAAATATTTACTTCCTGGCCCTTTACAGAAAGAGTCTGCCAAGCCCTCCTCTGGAGCAGGGGTCCCCATCCTCCCCGCCCCCCCCACCCCGCGGTCCATGGAAAAATTGTCTTCCATGAAACTGGTCCCTGGTGCCAAAAGGTTGGGGACCACTGCTCTAGAGTACACAGCAGGATCCATCCACTTCCCACTTCCTCCTCTGTTACTATCTGGGTCAAACTTTTTTTTTTTAAGATTTTTTTTTTGACGTGGACCATTTTTAAAGTCTATATTGAATTTTGTTACAGTATTGCTTATGTTTTATGCTTTGGTCTTTTGGCAGTGACGCATGTGCGATCTCAGCTCCCCGACCAGGGATCAAACCTGCACACACACCCCCCCGCATTGGAAGGCGAAATCCTAACCACTGTACTTCCAGGGAAGTCCCTGGGTCAAACTTTTTGACTAGACCATTGCTGTTGCTTCCTAATTATCTCCTTGCTTTTGTCCTTGTTCCCCTATATCTGCATGGCCAGAGGACTTTTTTTTTGAAAGTAAAGCAGATTTTGTGACTGCTTTGCTTAAAACCATTTAATAGTTTGCTGTCTTGCTCAGAGTAAGTGTGAAAAGTGTGTAAAGTTTCTCTGATTGTAATGGAAAAGCAAACGTAGCAGTATGAAAACAGATGGACATGGCTGAGTTCCAATAAAACTTTATTTGCAGAAACAGGTGGTAAGTTAGATTTGCCCTGTGGGTTTTAAGTGTTCTGACTTCTGCTCTAGATACTATGAAATCCTCCCAAACCCTTTCCTTCCACGTAACACACACTTCCTGGTTTTACTTCCTGCTATTCTCCTCCCCTGCTGTCCACCAGCCACATGGACTTGCTTTTTGTCCCCAGGTACATCCCTGCCTAAGCACATTTTGCATTTGCTGATCCCTCTACTTGGAACTCTCTCCGCCCAGTCGGTATCTGTTGTGTACCTGCTATGTACCAGGTACTGCCCTCAACTCTTGGGATTTATCTGTGAGCAAAACCTGAAATCTTACCACCTTATGTAGCTCACATTGGTGTGTGTGTGTGTGTGTGTAGACAGTAAAAATAGTAGCAAATATAAAAAGTAAAGGATACAGTTTGTCTTAAGACACATGAAATGGGAAAAAATAGACTGTGCTAAGAGAGGCCTTGTGGATAAAGTGATGTATGCAAAGATCTCTGGGAGTGGCAGTGCGGGGAGGGGGGAGTGGTCTCCAAAATAAATATTTGAGTGGCTTGTGTACCTCACCTTCTTCCCTGACCGCCCTATAGAAAATTGCAGTCTCTCCACCACACTGGGGATTCATTAGTGCCATTTTTGCGTTGTTTTTGTATATAGTACTTACTGTCATTTGACATACTCTGTATTTTATTTTTGTTTGTCTCCTCCTACTAGAATTAGAATGTAAGCTCCAAGAGAGCTTTCTTTTTGATTCCTGCTTTTTCCTTAGTGTCTGGCACATAGTGGGTATTCAGTAAGTATTTCTGAAATGAATCAGTCTAGGTGAACTGTTAATCCCTAGACTTATTCTTTACCAGTGGTATTTATAGCATGCTTATCACTGCATGTATTTACTGCTTTTTAGTAAGAAATAGGTTATTGGGTGATAAATTTGGAAGCAAAGGAGGAAGTTCAGCACCATTAAGTACTCTTCAAGATGATTTTGTTTCTTTTCAGATCGAATAGCTACCTATGTATAGTCGAAAGATAGCCATTTAAAAAAAGTGATGTTGGATGGTGATGGAAGGGGGAAAAAAACAAGACTGTGCTTAGTGATACATCTAGATAGGCAGTGACCTGAATGTCCTACTTCTAAATAGGAATGCCCATAAGGAAGTCTACGCAAATGTTCCTCCCCTCGTCCATGATTCTTCTCTTTCCTAATTCAAAATAGCCTCAAAACAATTGATATAGAGCAGGGGTCAGCAAACTAGACCCAGCCTGTGGGCCAAATCCTGTCCAAGACCTATTTTTATATGGCCCTTCAGCCAATTTTATATTTTTAAGGGTTATTTCAAAAAGAGAGACTATAGATGACACAGACTTTGCATGGCCTGCAAAACCTAAATACACTTACTTTCTGATCTTCTACAGAAACAGTTTGCCAACCTTTGACTTACAGGTAGGCACATTCTTGGTTGCTTCCAGGGTAGAAAGGTGCTTCTCTATTCTATGGTGGTCTTCATAAATAATAGAACTTTAGAATTGGAACATGTACTCCATCTCACTTGTTCTAAATGTTGTGTCGAGACCTAGAAAGCTACGTTTAACTTTTTGGGGTAACACAGCTTTCTAGGTATAGATCCTGAGTCTCTAGCCCATTATTTTTTATGTACCTTTTTTCGTATCAGTAAGGAGTGGTATTCCTGCTTCTGTGATATCTTAGGCAAACTGTCTTCTTCTAAGCCTAATTTTTATCATCTGTAAAACTGAGAAATTGATACTGTAGGCATTCTGTAATAATTAGATGAAATAATGTTATAAGATACTAGTATATAGTATATAGTTAAAAGTGCTCAACAGATGATAGCTATTATATTTTGTCACGTTGTAGTTAACAGATTTCTGGTGCCTAGAAGTCACACCCTCTCCCTCCCCCCACACATTTTTTAGGGGATAGGGCCAAGGAGGGAAGGTGTTTCTGTCATCTAGAGCTTTAATTCACACCTTCTTTGTGTATTGAAAAGTAGTTAGAGATCTAACTATTTCAGTAATACTGTATTTCATGAGTTTTGTGGGGCTTAATCAACTTTTAGAACACTGTTAAAAAATGGGACATTTTGTTCCAAGTTGTAGACACTGATTTACAAACAGACTTTTTGAAGTTGAAGTGCTGATTGAAGATTACTTTTCTAAAAAGTTTAGGCAGAAGGGATTTTGGGGGGAGCTGAAGGAAAAGAATGAGGGAAGGGAGAGCGAGAAATAGAGCACCTGTGGGAATTCAGGACTGTGGTTTTACAGGCCAGGCTTATTTCTAGTGTGTGGTGATAGAAATGCTGGGAGGCTGTAAAATGCTCAGAGTGTCATTTATGCATGGATTAGTTTACCTAGTCTGTGAGGGGTATATTATGAGATTAGAAGGCCATCACGTTGTTCGCCTATCTCCTCTCCTACTATACTCTCTGTCTAGATGAAATAGGGTCAGTAAATTAATATCAAGCACAGTTTTGAAAGAAAGTCATAAAAGGACAAACAACCTTGGTTAAGATAGGAGCAGGGAATCACATATTTGGTGTTTAAATGTTTATTGAATAAAAAAGTGATTTTACATGTGTGCCTGTGAACTTTCTTTTAAAGTAGTAAATGGCAGAGTTCTTGTAACTCCTTCCTTCCTTCCTCCCTCCCTCCCTCCCTTTATGTACAGTAATGTATTCTTTTTGGTGTATAGTTTTTACAAGTTTTGACAAGTGAGTAGGGTTGTCTAACCACCACCACAATTAAGATACAGAAAAATTCCATCATCTCCAAAAAACTTTCTCTGTGCTACCCTTTTGCAGTCAAACCCTGCTACCCTGTGACCAGGCACGCTACTGAGCTGCTATTCTCCTTATAGTTCTGCATTTTCCAGACTATCATATAAATGAAATCATAGCCTTTTGAGTCTGGTTTCTTTCATTTAACATAATGCATTTGAGACTCATCCGTGTTGTTGTGTATGTCAGTATTTTGTTCCTTTTTATTGCTGAGTAGCATTCCATTCTATGGATGTACCATAGTTTATCTTTTCCTTTATTGTGGGTTATTTAGGTTGGTTTCAGTTTTTATCAGTTATGAATAAGGCTGCTATAAACGTTCATATTCAGGTTTTTGTGTGGACATAGATGGCTTGGTTTCCTGTGGCTGCTGTAACACATTGCCAGACTGGGTGCCTTAAAGACCATGGAAGTTTATTCCTGCACAGTCCTGGAGGCCAGAGTCTGAAATGGTATTTCAAGGCCAAAATCAAGGTGTTGGCAGGAACACACTCAGTTTACAGGCTGTTCCAGCTTCTGGTGCTCCTGACATTCCTGGGCTTGTGGCCGCATCGCTTCAGGCTCTGCCTCCATCTTGACATCAGCGTCCGCCCTCTGTGTGTCCAGTCTTCCTCTGTCCCTCTCTTATAAGGATAAATATGATGGCTCACATGGTAATCTGGGATAATTTCCAATATCAAGATCCTTAATTTAATCACATCTGCAGAGATCCTTTTCCAAATAAATGAACATTTACAGGTTCCTAGGTTTAAGACCTGATATCTTCCGGGACAGTCATTCAGCTTACTGTAGTAGGTTTTCATTTCACTTAGGTAAACACCTAGGAGGGGGACTGCGGGGTTGAATGGTAAAGGTGTGTTTAACTTTATAACACACTGCCGGGCTGTTTCCACAGTGGCTCTACTGTTTCGCAATTTTTTTTTTTTTGGGTCTGCATTGGATCTTCGTTGCTGCGCACGGGCTTTGTCTGGTTGCTACGAGCAGGGGCTACGCTTCGTTGCGGTGTGCAGGCTTCTTTCTCACTGCGGTGGCTTCTGTTGTTGTGGAGAACGGGCTCGGCACGCGAGCTTCAGTAGTTGCAGCGCACGGGCTCAGTTGCTCTGCGGCATGTGGGATCTTCCTGGACCAGGGATCGAACCCGTGTCCCTGGCACTGGCTGGCGGATTCTTAACCACTGCGCCTCCAGGGGAGTTCCTGTTTCACATTTATACCAGCAATGTTTGAGTTTCATTTGCTCTGCATTCTCACTAGCACTTGGTATTGTCATTTAAAAACCATATTCTAATAGGTTTATCATTGTGATTTAATTTGCATTTCCATAGTGATTAGGCATGTTGAGCATCTTTTCATGTGCTTATTTATTTATTTACATCTTCTTTGGTGAAGTGTTCGTATATTTTACCATTTTAAAAATTGGGTTATTTTCTCAGTTGAGTTTGTTCGTGGTTTTTTTTTTTTTTTTTGCGGTACGCGGGCCTCTCACTGTTGTGGCCTCTCCTGTTGCAGAACACAGGCTCCGGACGCGCAGGCTCAGTGGCCATGACTCACGGGCCTAGCCCCTCCGCGGCATGTGGGATCTTCCCAGGCCGGGGCACGAACCCGTGTCCCCTGCATCGGCAGGCGGACTGTCGACCACTGCGCCACCAGGGAAGCCCGAGTTTGTTCGTTTTTTAACAACTCTGTTCTCCCCAAGTTAGTCCTGGGTCCCAGGAAATTAGGAAGCTGTTGGTGCTTTTGTAATCCTTGACGTTTCTTACATTTCCTTGCTACAAACTTTCCTTTTTGAGTTTCTAAAGCTAAATAAATTAGACTTGAGTCCTTTTCTAGCTCCTAATAGATTTACTATGTAAAAGAAATGAAGCTAAATCAGCATGTGGTGGGTGTGTTAGTCAGGTCTGGGGTTGTAAGGAGAGTGATTTATTAGTGCATATGAACAAACTGCAAGGAAAGGTAGCGATGGAGCTGGCTTTAGGGACCGCTGGTCCAAGGACTAGATCATTGCGAATTCTCTCTTCCCTACTCTGCTTCTCTCTTTGAATTGGTTACATTGTCCCCTGTCTCAGACAGGTTTTCTCTCACTGGTCGCACTTCTCTTAGGACTCAGATCCTTCCACCTTAGTGACCCTAGAGGGAAAAAAAGATCTTCTTTGCAGACTTTGTTCAGAAAACCCCTGGGGTTTTCAGCATGAAGGCACATGCAGATCAGTAAAAAGCAGTCACTCTGACCTACTTGAACATCTTAACTCAAATTTAATGGGAATGAAATAAACTCTTGTTTTCTTCTCTCTTTTGCCCCCCATAGTTTTCTTTCTATTAGTAAATCCACCCCTTGTCAAAGCCAGAGAATAAGGAGTCCTACTCGATTTCCTGTAAGGAATAGCCCTCTTCTTCCATATCCAGACCATCACCCTTGCTTGCTGCTCTGTAACCACACTGCTATTTCCCCAGTTTCTCCATGTGCCAAGCTCTTTCTCTTCTTGAGACCTTTGCACATGTTGTTTGTTCCTTCTGCATGCAGTGACTTACCCCTCTAGGGGTATAGCTTCTTCTCTACCATTAGACCTCTGCTTAAGTGTCACCACCTCAGAGGTTCTCTTTCTAAGGAGTGTAGCTCCTTCTTCATTCCCATCTCTTTCCAAACTCCTTATTTATTTGCTTCATATTACTACTTATAACAGCTGAGAGTCGTTTGATCCATCTCTTTGCTTGGATTTTGTCTTTTTACCACTAGACTCTAAATTGCTTGAATTTAGGGACTATCTTGTTTACCTTTGTATCGCTAATTCTAGTGTAGTGAGGGGCATGTGGTAGGATGTAAAGGTTTTTGAATGAATGAATCAGAATGCCTTTTTACAGTTGGCCCAACCTGGGTTTAGTGCCCATTTAGGGTGGGGGTTGGTGGATAGACAGAAACACAGTAGCCACCGCAGTAGGCTCCAAGTTAACCTATGATGAGACGCCACATTTCTTTTAGTTTTTTAAAGAAAAATAATAGTGATTAATTCTGGTATTAGTCATTGTATTTACTAGTATAATTATTTGAATAGAAATAATCTCTAAGAGTTATCTGCAGGCATTGGTCTAAACTAAGTTTAAAATCTTGATTTAAAACAATAGCCAATAGAGTCTGATTAACGCTCTTTTTCTAGTACCTAGTGTGGCGTGGCCATGTTATGGGCCAACCAGATGTTTTAAAGCATCAGTAATGACATTCACCTTCATGTTGCTCCATTGTGCTTACCCTAGGAGGCTTCTGTTCAGCTGCTTGTATTGTCCCTTCCTGTCACTTTCCTTTTGACTGTCCATTTATTTGCTGCTCTCTTAACCAGTGCTGGGAAGTTCAAGACAGAGAAGGATCTGGTCAAGAATGTTTGGCCATGCACTAGAGCACAAAGTTTATAACCTGTCTGGGAATGACTGTTGAATTAGTGAGGGTTAAGGTGATTATACAGTTTGTCTTTCAAATGAGGTGGTTTCTGAGCTGAAAGGGAGTGCTGGGAAAACAGGTGTAAACCTGGACTGTCTCACAAATCCCAGTGATGGGGAGGTGATAATCAGTTGTTGCAGGATAGGGTGCTCTGAGCCTGAGAGCTTTGAATGGGAAACACCTTGCCTAAAAGTGTGTTAGAGGAACCCAGGCGGAGCTCTGGGCTTTCTTGAATCTTTTTGAGGACTGAATGTAAACAGCGAGCCAAGGGTTCTGTCCCATTTAGTAGATGTAATTGCCTTATGGATAAGGTTGAAATCCTAGAATCTGAACCAAATTCTCTTTTTGTTTCCCATAGGAAACTAGTATTGTGTTTTGCTGAAATACTCAGAGAATACATGGGTTGTCTGACTGTGTCTGGCCTACTGTCAGTAGAAGATTACTGCGTGTCTTTTGCACTAGTGTTTGAAGGATTTTCCCTTTACAGCCTCTTGCCAGTTTGTGCTAGTGATAGTTGTAGTGCACATTTGAGAGTAGGTTGGAAAGATGGGCTTTAAGAGTAGTTTTTAAGTCTTATTTATATGAAGCAAACTTGAACTCTTAAATTAGAGGGAGGGCAGAATTTTATAGCCAAGTACATACCATAGAATTTTGGCTTCGCTTTTTAGATTCCAATCTGGGGATTGTTAATAGGAGCATGGTAATTGAGATTAATAGCTTTTACAGTATGTAGCATGATGGATTCTATAAAGGTAAACTTATCACTCAAGAATTGGGTTTATCTTCTTAAATTAGGTAAAGGTGTGCTTTTTCTTTAATAAGATTTTTGTGCTTTTGACAAAGGATGCTAATATCTAATGTTTTGTGGGAAAACAGAAAAAAGCATTAAAAGTTTTGTGAGGAACGTAAAATACATACACACACACAGTTGACTTAGGACCACCTCATATGTAACTTTTTCAATGAAGACACTTTTGTTATGCCTTTTCTTATAGCTTTTTTTAAAAAAACTCCCTTGTTAAGTTACATGTACCTAGATAGAATAAATAGTACTGTATATGGTTTTTCAGTGAGAATCAGTTACTGTGAAGTTTCTTGAGATAACAACATTAAAAATAATATTTAAAATTTTATTCCTGTATAAAGTAGTGGCAATGCCTTTTTTTTTTTTTTTTGGCAATGCCTTTTTATGTTTTAATTCAGAGTACTTAATGGTTTCCATTTTATTTCATTTAATCAAGTCAGACAGAGCTAGTTACTGTTATCTCCATTTTATGGGGGATGAAAGAGAACCAGTATAGGTAGCTAGCTATATTTTCATCAGCCGACTAAACTAAACCCTCAGAGCATTATATTAAAGGTGAGGGATGACACATGATGTGAAGCACTTGGTATTAAAAAGTGGCCTTGCACAGGGTGCTGTGCATGTAGTCATACACTGGTGAGTTTGTCAAAAACTGTTTTTCAGGGTAAAATATTGCTGTGTAGACATTGCTGTATTCACTTTTTATAATTGTCTTATGCATCAACTTTAAAACTTTATCAGTTTTAAAATGTGATTTCCCTCTATATGGATTTTCTAGAATGGTACCCATACAGATGCCATTAGCCACATGTAGCTATTTTAATTTAAATTAATTAAAGTTAAGGGGCTTCCCTGGTGGCGCAGTGGTTGAGAGTCCGCCTGCCGATGCAGGGGACACGGGTTTGTGCCCCGGTCCGGGAAGATCCCACATGCTGCGGAGCAGCTGGGCCCGTGAGCCCTGGCCGCTGAGCCTGCGTGTCCGGAGCCTGTGCTCCGCAACGGGAGAGGCCACGACAGTGAGAGGCCCACGTACTGCAAAAGAAAAAAAAAAAAAGTTAAAAAAATTAACGTAGCCACATTTCAGGTACCTACTAGCCCACACGTAGCTAGTGGTTACCGTATTGGACAGCAGAGATCTAGAACATTTTCATCTTCACAGAAAGTTCATTTAAGAACAGTATTAAAGAAAGTATCATGGGAGGACAGGGTTTGCTTTTGTTTATTAAGCTTTAGGGTTTTTTGGAGTTAAAAATGTGAGCTTTGAATTATTTATCCTAATGAGATGAGCTTTGTGATTTACTATCTGTGGATCAAGCTTGTCATGTTCACACTCGCCCTAATCTTTTTTTAGTCTCTCTGGCTCTGTATAAATCAGTCATACTAGGCTGAGGGTATTTTGGGCTAAGTAATACAAAATTTGCAAATGTGTTTTATGTTGTTAATGTTTAATATCTTTTAAGCCTTAACGCTTAATATCTTTTTCCTTATCGATAGAGGTAATGAGATAATGGCTACCTGGCATTTGAATTAATTGATTGGGGTTATGAAGTTAACAGTTCGAATCCCGATGAACCTCCTGGTCCCAGCAGAACTCTTTGCTCTATTTTGAAGTTATCTCAGCCTCAGCTTTCCTTCAGCCTCTAAAACCCTTACTTAACGTCAGGACTGTCAGCTCAGTGCCTCGCTGAATGGTCTCACACTTGTGTCACTCCTCTGGACCACTCGCTCACTGTCTTAACATTATTTGCTAATTCATTTATGATTACCCAATACGATTACCCTTAACTAGATTATGAGCTCCTTGAAAGTAGGAAACCCTGTTTTGTATTTAACCTGTAATTTTAGAAATTAAGAACTGAAAGAGGCTTTAGAGATAATCGTGTCAAATATTTTCATTTTACAAATGAAGAACATAACAGGCTAAGTTGCCCATTACTGGAGAACTAGGACTAGAGAACTTGAATAGCTTCCTGGCAAGCTGTCTCCTTAATTAGCTGATTTTAAAGTTTAAACTGAAGCAAGTCCTAAGCACAACTGTTGGTTGAATCTATTTTGTGTGTAAACTATGTCAGTGTACAACAAAGTTATTTATAACTACTGATTTCAACACACGATATTTCCTGTTTGTTTCTTATGACACATTCTTAGGGGCAGATTGTATTCTATTTTTGGAGATACAGCATTTGATCTTGAAAAGGCATTTTTGGTTTTAGACTGAAATAGATTGGTTTCTCAGGTTAAATAAATACTCAGGGTTTTTATTTTCATGTATTGCGTTTGGTAATAGTGACTCATGTAATGTGTCATGGGGTTGCAGTATCCATTTATTGAAACTAATAGTGTTGAGTTTCTATGAGCTATGAATTCTGATCTCTACTTTCATATTCCAGTTCCAGTTTCAATATTATTATTGTGTACACACACATGCATGCCGGCACATACACACACACACACACACACACACACACACACACACGGGAATACTAAGAACAGCATACTTCCCTACATATAGAGAAGACTTTCTAGGGTATATGAACTGTTCCTTGAAATTCATTTTTATTCTCTGTAGTCATTGGCAAAGTGTACATTAGGTATTTATAAGGTAATTGTTATTAGACAGGATGCTTTTGCTTCTCAGAAGTATTACTGGTTTATTTCTGTGGTAGCATATGCTTGTAGTGGGCATGGACCAGACCAGCTGAGGCTTTTTTGCGGACTGTGTTGTTTCCCCACAGGGTCAGAATACCTCCCCTCCTCCTTCCTTCTTCCAAGAACTGACATCAGTTTCAGAAGGGAGTCATTGCTTGTGAATCAAGACTTTAAGTATAGGCTTTCTTCTTTCCACGGGCAGCTCTGTCCTCTGCAGTTGCTCTTGGGTGGAGTGCGCGTGTGTGTGCATGTGCGCGTGCGTGTGCACGGTGTGTTTGCTTGCAGCGTTTGGATCTGTGCAGCGGCGGCACACTGGCTTTCTACACATCCTTTGTAGAGTGACAGCACGTGTGGAGGGGCTGGCAGCCTGTGAAACAGTTTTTTTGGTCTTCCTCCTCCTCTCAACCTCACTCCCTCCCTAGACTGGTGACATTACAGAGATAAATGTGCTGGCTAGGAAAACAGCAGAAGGAATTGACTGTCTGCCAAAAATGTGCAGCATGAAGCCAAGCTGGCTGCTCAGGCTTGCTTCCTTGATCTCTTATTGTGTGTGCAGTCTGTGAGCCCAGGGCTTTCCTTGTGGAGCATTACGTCACTGTGTTCTCCACCCTCAGGACACTGCCTTTTCTTTCGACAAGCTACTGTCCTCAGGCTTCAAACTTGTTAAACACTTAAGGCTTTATTTATACTGTTATGGAGGTAATATTGAAGATGAAATATATTAGTGTCTGAAAGAGACATTTTATTTTTTTTAACATCTTCATTGGAGTATAATTGCTTTACAATTGTGTGTCAGTTTCTGCTTTATAACAAAGTGAATCAGCTATAACATACATATATCCCCATATCTCCTCCCTCTTGTGTCTCCCTCCCATCCGCCCTATCCCACCCCTCTAGGTGGTCACAAAGCACTGAGCTGATCTCCCTGTGCTATGCAGCTGCTTCCCACTAGCTATCTGTTTTACATTTGGTAGTGTATATATGTCCATGCCACTCGCTCACTTTGTCCCAGCTTACCCTTCCCTCTCCCCGTGTCCTCAAGTCCATTCTCTACATCTGCGTCTTTATTCCTGTCCTGCCCCTAGGTTCTTCAGAACCTTTTTTTTTTTTTTTAGATTCCATATATATGTGTTAGCATACAGTATTTGTTTTTCTCTTTCTGACTTACTTCACTCTATTTGACAGACTCTAGGTCCATCCACCTCACTACAAATGACTCAGTTTCATTTCCTTTTATGACTGAGTAATATTCCATTGTATATATGTGCCACATCTTTATCCATTCATCTTTCGATGGATGCTTAGGTTGCTTTCATGTCCTGGCTATTGTAAATAGAGCTGCAGTGAACATTGTGGTACATGACTCTTCTTGAATTATGGTTGAAAGAGACATTTTAATTTGATGTAATATCCACTTGGGCATGTGTGGGCATGTGCTCATGTGTTCTGGACAACCTTAGGGTGGTGTAGAGAAGTAAGGTCCTGGTAACTACCTGAAATTATTACATCACTTTAAAAAATCTGTTCTTCAGGGCTTCCCTGGTGGCGCAGTGGTTGAGAGTCTGCCTGCCGATGCAGGGGACACGGGTTCGTGCCCCGGTCTGGGAAGATCCCACATGCCGCGGAGCGGCTGGGCCCGTGAGCCCTGGCCGCTGAGCCTGCGCGTCCGGAGCCTGTGCTCTGCAACAGGAGAGGCCACAACAGTGAGAGGCCTGCGTACTGCAAAAAAAAAAAAAAATCTATTCTTCAGGAAGAGGCATATCGTCTCAAATGACTTCGAAGACAGTTCAGAGATGTACTCATTTTTAACTGTTGATCTTCATTGCAGATAGACATTTCTAGGACAAGTGATTTCATTTACTTTGTTGAATTAAAGAAGATAATATGAGATCTGGAAGTTTGGGGTTCTTATTTTCAAGACTACTAATGAAATTGAGTATCTAGATTGTGTAAAATGTGTCAGTGATTTTAGAGAAAAAAATTAGCTTTTTGTTCTTTTCCATAGTTTGGTGAGACTGTTTAAATCCATGTCTAAAGAAAATGGTTTTAGCTATTAATTAAAGATTTATATAGTCCTTTAAAAAAATAAGATGAGGTCCTACTTTTTATCATTTTAGAAAAGCATTATTTTAAATAGGTTCATTTGGGTGCCTTTAACCATAGTATTTTCATTGTATTTGTTCCTTATCATGTGTTATCCTGTATTGTAATGTATTTTTAATGTGTATGTTCTGGTTTTACAACTAGATTGTGAGACCCAGAAGCAGGGAACTAGTTTTGTTACACCTTGTTTCTCCAGCATCGAATTTGGTGTCCTTATGCATAATAGATGGTACGGACAATAGTATGTAGAGGTAACATTGAAGATGAGAATTGTGTGAGGTGATTTTACTAGCTGACTGTCTAAGTCAGCTAAGGCTTCCATTGAAGAATACCATAGACTGGGTGGCTTAAAAAATAGAAATTTCTTTTCTCACAGTTCTGGAGGCTGAAGTCTGAGATCAAGGTGCCAGCAGGGTTGGTTTCTCCTGAGGCCTCTCTCCCTGGCTTGCAGATGGCCACCTTCTTGCTGTGTCTCACATGGCCTTTCCTCTGGGCACACCGCCCTGGTGTCTCTTCCTGCTCTTACAACACACCAGACCTCTGTGATTAGGGACCCACTCTTGTAACCTCACTTAACTTTACCTCCTTAAGAGTCCTATCTCCAGATACAGGTGTCCCATTGAGGGTTAGAGTTTAACATATGAATCCTGGAGGGATACAGTTCAGTCCAGAACACTGGCCTGAAGATAGATATGCCAAGTTATTAAGGTATGAGATAACACACTTTGCTGTACACCTGTAACTAACACATCATTGTTAGTCAACTATACTCCAGTATAAAATAAAAACTAAAAAAAAAAGGTATGAGATAACATACCAAGTCAAGATGTAGTCAGAGAAACAGAAACCCTGAGAGAATGCAGGATAGGGCATTGATAAAGCAGGTGTTGGAGAACTGAAAAGCACAGTGGGAACACTGAAGATGATAACTTCCATAAGCAGCTACCACTCCTAAGGCTGGGATAACAAAACAAAAGGAAGAGATTTGGATTATTAGAACCTAGGAGCTTGGAGGAGGGGCCCCATGGAGCTGAGTTCAGACCTATGAGGAGGGCCCACTGCTTGGTTGCTTTTAAAAGCTTGGAGAGGGCTTCCCTGCTGGTGCAGTGGTTAAGAATCTGCCTGCCAGTGCAGGGGACACGGGTTCGAGCCCTGGTCCGGGAAGATCCCCCATGCCTCGGAGCAGCTAAGCCTGTGCGCCACAACTACTGAGCCTGTGCTCTAGACCCCGTGAGCCACAGCTCCTGAAGCTCACTTGCCTAGACCCCTGCAACAAAAGCAGCCACCACAATGAGAAGCCTGCACACCACAACAAAGAGTAGCCCCCGCTCGCCCCAACTAGAGAAAGCCCGCACAGAGCAATGAAGACCCAACACAGCCAAAAATAAATAAATAAAATAAATTTATAAAAAATAAAAGCTTGGAGAGGTGCCCGACAGAGTTGGGGTGCAGACCTCCCAAGAGGATAGAGGATACATTGTCCTGCTGCTGATGAGGCTGATCCTGAGAGAGCTGGAAGAAGCTGAAGACGGCAGATGACTGTTGGTGCTGGGAAAGGACCAATGCTAGGATGGCATTGGCAGGAACAGGAGACAGACCAGAAGGAGCAAGTCCACTCTTTTGTCTTTACCTTCTGGTCTCCCTCTAGCACCCTGACTGGTGGAGCCTAATGGGAAGGCAGCTGAGCAAGGAGAAACGAAGTGTGCATTCTGAGCGCAGCATCACAAAGCAGCCTAAGGGTGAGATTGGAATTGAGAGACAACAGCTTTCTAGCTGGCACAGGTACTACTGGTGGGAGTCAGCTTCTCTCAAATTCAGTTGGCAGCATGTGTCAGAAATCTTAGAAATGTGCACCCCTTTGACCCAGCAATTCCAGTTCAAGAAATATATCCTAA